>NW_022727891.1:904229-912727 GCF_011630105.1 Anneissia japonica
GGTGTGGCCTGACTGATTCTAGATCATTAGGTCTACTTAAAATTGCCAACAAGACAGGGTCTGACATGAAGTAGAACCGAGGAAAGGCTTTCCTCTTGTTGTCAAGGTAACCAACAAGTGACTTGAAGCAGATCTCAAGCTCCTCGTAAATATGACGTAGGACAACACCTTTAGGTACATCACCACCATATGTGCACTAAAAATAAAATGTATAGGATTCTTAAAAAAAAAAACCCAAAGCATCTCAAAGAAATTCAGAATTTATACCATATATTCTCGCATATAAGACAAGACTTAAAATATCAAAATTACAATGTAAAAACACATACAAATTTTTGATTTTCAAATCATGATCCCCTTATGTGCGGAACATCTACAACATGCAAATTTACTACTGAAATGAGGATACCAACTGTTAGTATGGATAAACGCAATTTTAAATGCGGGAACATTTAAAAGTAAAAGTGGTATTATTTAGAAAATTAGCCCTACATTTGGCTCCATTTTTAGCCAGCTAGATGCAGTATCAAGACCATGTTAAAGAGCAGCCAAAATTTGGAATTCTGATGATGAATCGGGGGAGAGGGGGGAGGGTGTCACCTTATATGCTGACACAAAAATCATCAAAAAATTTGTCTAATATGCAGATTGCCCTAATAATATATAGTATATTTATTACAAAAATACAGCCAAATTACCTGACTATGAAATTTTGACATGTGCACTTAAAACAATAGATGACATATTCCAAGTATGTCTCTCACCTGTAGAACATTTCTAGTATCATATGCTCGCTTCATTATCTTTGTCCAACTTTTATCAATTCGGTTAAATCTCTTTGCCTCCTGAGGGAGCTCTTTGGCCGTCATCGGGACACTAAACACAGCTTCTAAATACAACCAGAGATCTTGTACCTCTAACCACTGCTCAAGAACCTCAGCAACACCTAAGTTGACAGAGAATAAAATTGACAATTATAATAAATTATCAACAATAATATAATTACAATTATAAAATATACGTTTACTGCATTTATTAGTACCTTTGAGTTTCTCTGCCCAGCTTGCAGCCTCTTCTCTAAGAGGTCCAACGTGTCTTGATGTGAGCATATTAGCTAGCAATGCCTGAGCGTCTTCCAACTGCTCAAGTAGGTGTTCCGAGTTATCCTTCTCCAGGTAGATCGGTCCTCGTTTCTTGTAGTTTTGGAACATGAGCACCTGCTCCGTCCATTCTTCCTCCGTGATGCGTAACTTGACTTCCAGCTCAAGTTCCTTGCTGGCACAATGGCAAATCTCTTCAATTTCTTTCTGGTTTCTATTGCAACAAAACAATTTTAATTGGTTATAATAAATTATTACTATCACATTGTGATGATCTGTTAGTGGTGAAATATTCACTTACGGTAAATCATTGTTGAGTTGATAATACACAACAACAATTGAACATTTTTTGGCTTAATTATAACATGATCATTCACTTAAATGATTATTATTACATAATAAACTTACTGCATTAAGCCAATATCTAGGATGTGGCTGAGTTTGAAGACATTAGCTTCCAGCTGGAATGAGCTTCCTGTCACTGACATCACTTGCAACCAATGGCGATTCCTTATTTCCTGATTTTCAGAACAAAATGCTGACATTAACATGCATCAATAGATAATCAATCATTATCCTATCATCACCATTATCATTTTCATTATCATTATTTTCATTATCATTATTTTCATTCATTATGACTGTCATCATCATCATAATCATCAACTTCAACATCTCCAATTCTTTATCATAATCACTTTCATTACCAACATCATTGTATTTGTATTTATCATAACCTCACAAAGCAATGTTGATAACATCGAGTTTATCTCAAAATTTGTTTGGTTTATGAAACAATTCTACAATTGTATTTGTTGTTATTTTCATCAATGAGTACCATGAATATCACATTATCATTTTTACCTTTGATGCTAGCTTGTGTAGGATAGGAAACACATCCAGGTAGAACTGTATGGAATTTTTCATCTCATTGTAAGCTGTCTCTTATACACATCTTTAGTATGGATAAACGCAATTTTAAATGCGGGAACATTTAAAAGTAAAAGTGGTATTATTTAGAAAATTAGCCCTACATTTGGCTCCATTTTTAGCCAGCTAGATGCAGTATCAAGACCATGTTAAAGAGCAGCCAAAATTTGGAATTCTGATGATGAATCGGGGGAGAGGGGGGAGGGTGTCACCTTATATGCTGACACAAAAATCATCAAAAAATTTGTCTAATATGCAGATTGCCCTAATAATATATAGTATATTTATTACAAAAATACACTTTCATTAGCAACATCATTGTATTTGTATTTGCTCACAAAGCAATTTTCATTTTCATTATCATTATTTTCATTCATTATGACTGTCATCATCATCATAATCATCACCTTCAACATCTCCAATCCTTTATCATAATCACTTTCATTAGCAACATCATTGTATTTGTATTTGCTCACAAAGCAATGTTGATAATATCGAGTTTACCTCAAAATTTGTTTGTTTTATGAAACAATTCTACAATCGTATTTGTTGTTATTTTCACCAATGAGTAGCATGAATATCACATTATCATTTTTACCTTTGATGCTAGCTTGTGTAGTATAGGGAACACATCCAGGTAGAATTGTATGGAATTTTTCATCTCATTGTAAGCATCCCAATCTTTCAATTTCTCAGGTAAATTTTGACACTCCTCCCAATAACCCTCAACCTGGTGAATATAATGGTTTAAATCATATTGACAGTACAGCATAACAAAAACAGAGTGAATCATGTATTCCACAACAAACATGTCTTTCTAATACAGTCCCAGTATTTATTAGATTTTATGATTGATTACATAAATTTTCTTGTACTTCCCTTTTTTGCCTACCAGACTCATTACGTTTTGAGTGAAATAAAATTATAAATTATGAATTATACAATAATAGTTCAATAATCACTAAATACACATACATATCCATTTAATCAATAGATTGTGCAGATTATATTAGATATCTGATAAAAATTTCAAAAAATATCAGGAAATATTTATCAATTTCTCATAAACCATAACATATATGCTTACAATTTTCCACAAAATTATTCAATAGCTGGCTAATTTACACATTTTTCAATTATCTAAATAGAACAAACAGAACACAAGTAAAAATTAATAAAATTTACTGTCAGAGTAGCATTCTGAAGCTCAGCTTCTGCCCATAAACGATCTCTAAATTGGGCATCAAATGCAATGAACTTCTGGAATAATCCATACAGCAAACCAAGCAGATCCAGCTCCTGTAACCATAACAAAATTTAGAGATTAGAACTTGCAAACTTATAAATTACAATAATTGAATTCTTGAATCGGCATATGAATATAAATAAGAAATTATTGTAATATAAAAAGAGTAAAATTACAAGACAATCAATTAAATGAAAAAAATAAATGTACAAAATCTTACTTCTCCTGTTTTATCCAGCTCAGGAAATGGCTTACAATTGATACCAAAGAGTCTGGATACAGAGTCTAGTGTTTTTCTTTTAGAGTCATACAGCTTGTAGATCTCCAAGAACTCATGCAGCCTAGAGACAGCTTCAGCTGGCTGGACACCTGGTACCGCTGGGCCTTGGGAATCAAAGCTGTTACGAAACTGAATCACCTCAACAACAAACAACTATGTGGAAGGAGAAGAAATTTTAGGCACCCATTAATCTAAGATCCACTAACTTTATTTTACAGAGACTGAAAACTACAATCCTACAACCTCTTGATTTTATTACCTTAACTTGTTTGTCAAGTTCCTGCTCAAATGCTCCTCGTCTTTCCTTTAGTAATTTGATGCGACAGTTTTCGGCGAGATCTATCACATCTTGCCACTTGTCACGAAGGGCACTGACTTCTTCGACCTCGCTTCGTGGAAGACGCAAATTATAGCTCCTATCAAAAACAATGATAAGGAATATTAGCATTCCAAATGTAAAATGCATTTAAATAATAGAAAAATTTATTAATTAATGTAATGCTTGATGATATCATTCATAATAAAGCGGCAAGGCTGTGATGATATTTTTGCAACAAGCACCCTAAGTACCTTAAATCTGTATACATGGTCTCAATAGGAAGGTATATGCCGTCTATCTTGTTCTCCATATCTCGCACCTCTTCCAGTAAGTTAAGGGCTCCATTTAACTGATCAAGTGTCTTAACTTCCGATGAGAGCTTACTGACAACATTTGTCCGATACATTAAAGCCTGGTCAAGTCGCCGCTGTGAATTAAATGAATGAAAAACATAATAGCTACCAAAAAGATTATTCAGGATGACAATGAAACTCCTTGTATTAAGAAATTTATATTACCCCTCCAACAAGGGTCTGAGATGTCTTACTAACCTTAGCCTCTTCATGCAAGCTCTGGGCATACTGACTCTTCCACTGAACAGCAAAGCCGTACAAGGCATCCTTAATGGGGCTGGTTTGTAGACAGATGGACCCAACTGGCAGCACCTTTGGTATGGCTTGGATCTTTTCCTCTATGTGTAGAAGCCGTTCGACCTCTCGTTGTATAGCATGCATTCCAGGGTCGTTACTGATGAAGTCAAAGTAAGTGCCGTGCATATTGTCTTGCCACAAGAAGTCATAGAAACGGAAGTGCAGCACATGGTTGTCTACAATTTTCTGTAGATCTGTAAAAAAGGAATATTAAAGATTTCTGGTAATATTATTCAATGGTAATCAATGCAAAACTTAGAAACCCCCAAATGAAAAGAGAA
This sequence comes from Anneissia japonica, assembly GCF_011630105.1. Taxonomy (NCBI): domain Eukaryota; kingdom Metazoa; phylum Echinodermata; class Crinoidea; order Comatulida; family Comatulidae; genus Anneissia; species Anneissia japonica. The sequence goes on from NW_022727891.1 coordinate 909,036, forward strand.
ATGTGTGATAACATTTATGATTTTGCCAATTTGCAAAATTCTCCTTACCGTGTACTACATTATCAAGACGATGCATGACAGTGATAACGACTGGCTCTTGACCTATGACCTCTTCAAACATATTAGATGCATTTTCGCCAGCCCACCATGAGAAGCCTTCTGAACACTTCAAGACAGCCTTGCCAACCTCCGTTAATGCAGTACACACGGAGTCGAGGCCTGGCTCAATGACGATGTTAGGGATCGCAAACTTCACTTCTACTTCAAACCTGAAAAACATTGATTTTACTTTGTATATCTTAATTACTTAATTTATTGGATTTTTAAAAATTTTTACATTTTAGTTAAATGTAAATTCCATCATCAATCATATCACCATCCTCATTATTTTAATTATTATCATCAATGTTATTATCATCACCATCACCATCCTCAATACTGTGCTATAATGATTGGAATCATCTCCATCATGAGCATGATCATGGTGTCATCATTATCATTGTTATGTTTATAGATATTTAATGGGTTAATTTCAATCTGTGTTATATTTTTATTTATTTATTTTTTTTTATTTAATCTTTTTTATTAATTAATTTTTTTATATATATATTTTTTTAATATTTATTACATTTACCTTAACAATTCATTGTTGAATTTGTACAAAAATCAAACAAACTTAATTATTGACAGAAAATAGGCTTACTGGAGATAAGTTCTTTCCAGCGTCTTCTCTGCTGTCCATGACAAATCCGACAAGTATGACAAAGATGTGGTTGGACGGCTACACTCATCACTCAAACTCATATCACTAAGCCTACTCGTCCCTGTGCCAACGCGACTGCGCAGCCTGTTACCGAGGACAGGACTGGGGCTGAAGGCGTGGCTACTGTTTTCTGTGATGGTCTCAAGGTAAGGTGTGTTCTGTTCCGTGGAAGTTAATTCGCTCATTACATGCTCCATGACTCCTTCGCAGCCGGATGCTTCAGCAAGCGTGATGAGACTGCGACAGATTGAAGACAACACAGCCTCATAGACATGATCTGAGTATAATGCTACAGGATTATAAAATAAGCAAATTATTACACTATGACATACAATTTTGAAAATATATAAGATATCTTTTCGTTTCATCAAAGCTGAACTGGATTATAATTTCTTACATAAATATAATTAAATAGTTAAATAATTATTGTACATTCAGCTTGCTTTTTAGATCAAGGACAAAGGATTTTCTATTGTCTACAGTATTATTACTAGAGTGGCCTTATTTGCAGTAGTAGGCATATTTGAATGTGCTCTTTAACTTGAATCACTTTCTTAATACATGTGGGAATCACAAACAAAAAAAGGGAAAAAAGATTTCATTCAAAACGTTCATTAACTTAATTGGCATTATACATACACCTATACGATTCCAATTACTGAAAATACCACTAGCAGTTTATGATAACATGCTTCCATATCATACTTGAGCTTTCCTTGTGTAGATTTGAGACATGGAGTCTACTGTTAAAGCTAAATAAATGACTTGGGGAAAAATGTACCTAACATGTCACCAATTGGTACATCATAATCAATATCATCTGGTGATGTGGTCTCATTCATCTGTGTTGTCATCTTTCCCCTTCTGGTTGAGAGGTGTTTTAAACTAGGGGTCATGCTTGTATTAGAATGGGCTGAAGCGGCACGCTGAAATAGACATACAATATAATTTAATTAACTAGTAATATGATAAGGAAGAGAAATACATTATTATTCTTTAACTTAAATTTTGCACACCAGAAGATAGTGTGATCACCATCTACAGCCCGTAAGTGATTACTAGGTTGGCTAAAACTAGACTGCAGAAAACATAAAAGGAATGTTTCAGCTCTTCTTGTATTTCACCTAAATTCTGTAAAGGTCTCATGTGCATGAAGTCTCTACATATGAAATAAGAATAGTTGGAAATTCTCTCTTAGTGTACTATTACCACACTACTAACTAATACATATTGGTGAGACAAGACTTTTTTATTCCTTGTTTCGCATACTTATTTTTTTAAAGATTATCAGAGGAGGGTGGAATAAAAATAAAATTTTGTTTTCTTGTTTAGCAAACAGTTTTGCCAAAATCATCCAGATGGAGTAGAGAATAAAAATAAAAATTTTATTGATGAATGTAAAATAGGATGGTTAAATGCTTAAAATTTATATAATAAGGAAGAAATATACATATCTTATCTTCGGAGATTTCAAGGCAGCGGAAGGCGTAATAAAAATAAAGAAAAACTTTTATTGTTTTCTTAAATTTCCACTTTTTCGTGGCGGTGGGTGCAGTAATTGGCCATAAAAAAAATTATATTTTTATTCGGAATCATCAACATTTGCAGTCAGCGGGTTCGCTAAACAAGGTATAAAAAAAGGTCTCGTCTGATTTGTAATACACACAGATTCCTTATCATCATCATCACAGTTACTATTTGTCATAATCCTTGTCATTATTATTGTATTTTTTTTACTAACCTCACCAATCAGTACATGAATGATCTCATAAACTGCAATTTCAATATCAGACACATATTCCTGTAACTGCTTCTTCCTCTGGTTCACTGATGCAAGCATATTCTCAGTAAAGGTTCCTGGGGGCTGGCAATACAACAAATAAAAGCTAAGTACAGCACAAAGAGCTGACAAATGTGGCATGGGGGTAACTGTCCATAGCTTCACTCTGATGAGCTTTTTAATGTGGGGGGGGGGTGAATTTTAATGCAGAGGGGCAAAAATTAATGAATATTTCAAATGCTTGTCTGCATAAAGAATATTTATATTTATATATATGATTAATATTATATTTATATAGATATACATGCACCTTGACTGACTGAATTAGTAATGGTTACAGTTACAATGAAGAACTTTTTTCTGAGTTCTTTATTGGCTAAACTGGTGGTAGCCACTCTGTGTGCTCTGAACCGTGGAGATCTTTAGGTCCCCGGTTCAATTCCCATCGCTGCTCTCTGTGTTTCAGCTGGAGGGCTGAAATACAAGTTGCAATAGCACACCGTCTTTTGGATGAGACTATTTTAATTAAATAGGGTATTGTCTCCCGGAGTACCGCCCAATCCACCACCAGAAAAACACCACTGGAAACAAGTCTTCGTACTTAGTGGGTTATCCTTGGTGTGATTCACACCGACATACTCCTACCCACTGGATTAGGAGATTCTCACCAACCATCTTATTATTTAATAACATTGTATAAAATAATAAATAGAGCTATATTATTGTATTTAACTTTATAGTATTTAAGTAGCTTAATTGCGGACTTGTGCTGCTTACCCATGAACGGCCAAATGCTGTCTCAATATCAAATAAGAACAGTTGGCTTATGGCCTTCAGTTTTGCCTCAAAGATGTGTATAAGAGACAGGCACATGGTTGTCTACAATTTTCTGTAGATCTGTAAAAAAGGAATATTAAAGATTTCTGGTAATATTATTCAATGGTAATCAATGCAAAACTTAGAAACCCCCAAATGAAAAGAGAAATGTGTGATAACATTTATGATTTTGCCAATTTGCAAAATTCTCCTTACCGTGTACTACATTATCAAGACGATGCATGACAGTGATAACGACTGGCTCTTGACCTATGACCTCTTCAAACATATTAGATGCATTTTCGCCAGCCCACCATGAGACGCCTTCTGACC
>NW_022727891.1:913072-938900 GCF_011630105.1 Anneissia japonica
CATCGCTGCTCTCCTTGTGTTTCAGCTGGAGGGCTGAAATACAAGTCTTTTGAATGAGACGTTTAAGCCGTTGGTCCTGTGTGCAATATGGCCCATGTGCACGTTAAAAAGTGCAGTACACTTTTCGAAATTAAATAGGGTATTGTCTCCCAGTGTACTGCCCAATCCACCACCAGAAGGACACCACTGGAAATAAGTCTTTGTACTTAGTGGGTTATCCTTGGTGTGATTCACACCAACATACTCCTAAACACTGGATTAGGAGTTTCTCACCAACCATCTTATTATTTATTGTATAAAATAATAAATAGAGTTATATTACTGTATTTAACTTTATAATATTTAAGTAGCTTAATTGCGGACTTGTGCTGCTTACCCATGAACGGCCAAATGCTGTCTCAATATCAAATAAGAACAGTTGGCTTATGGCCTTCAGTTTCGCCTCAATGGTATTCTTGGTTATGTTGTTTATAGCATCAACTGTTACTTTCAACTTCATAATGGCTAAGGGAAAAGAACATACAGTTAAGAACATGAATTTTGAGAATCAATAATTTGTTGCATATCTAACAATAAATTTCAAAGGATAATTCGATAATTAATAAACTGGCCGCCAATATGGAGTATTGCTCCACACAGCTGCAGCTTCACCTGTTCGAACTTGATGGAGAAAGGCATCAATATTCATAGAGTTCCAAGCAAGGGTGGTGAGACCTGGTTGCAAGGCCTGGATAACGTTACTGGTGTGGGTAATGAAGAGGTGTTCCAGTGGCTGTGGGATCATTGCCGACACCTCATTAAGTTCATTCAGACATTGAACAAGGTGGTTCTGGTAGCTCTTGAAACGATGCTCCTACAAAAAAAAATTAAGAATGCATATAGCATCATTAATATTATAATAATCATTTTCAATCAATATACAAATTCACTTCCAACTTCAAACACAATACAATTAAAACAAGTCACAGTATAAAATCAATGGATACAAAGACAAATGAATGGGAAAGGGCTGGCAAAACAAGCTCAAAGCTTTTAACATGTAAGCCCAAACTAAAACAAATAAACATTAATACTAATAAGATAAAGTGTATACACATAAACTGCAAGATGTTAAATGTTAATCATACCTGCTTAGCAACAAGCAACGCTGCTTCAGGTACACTGATACCAAGTCTACTCATCCAGCGACACTCTTGCATCATTTGAAGAACTCTAAAATAGTAAGAAATAATAATATATATTAATCTGGTGTTGCTGTTACTGAAGATTATGATGATTGGTGACTTTGCTGAAGAGAATGACTGCCGATGTCATGACGTATTTTAGGAAATGAGGAAAGACTGAAACAGAAAGAAAAAAAGACTGACCAAAAGAAAAGGCAATTGACCAGTAAAAACAACAAAGGTCAAGATGTGAACTGACCTTTCATCAGCATTAACCACAATGCATCTGGTTTCTGGATGTACCACTAGAAGCGTTGCCTTCAGACCTGCCTTGGCTGGCTCAATCAGTGTCTTCCAATGGTTGAACCACAGACTTTCAAAAGTAACAAGGGCAGTTGCAATGCGATTGTAGAACTTAACGATGCGCGAGAATTCTCTCATGTGCATGATGGCTTTGTTATCGCGGAACACTTTCATTGGTTCCTCAATACGTTGTAGAAGTTGACGAGACCATTGGATAGCTCCTGCAACAGGCGGAGCATTCCTCATCTTGATTGGTTCATCCTGCAATATGATAAATAAAAATAATTATATACAATGTTAATGAAAACTATAATAGCAGACATCGTACTCTACCTAAACTAATAATAATAATAATAAAGATTTATAAAGCGCACATCTCCACCAGAGGTGCTCAAGGCGGATAGACAATTAAACCAACAAGATCCAAATAATTCCCAGAAGAATTTTCAGCAAAATCCAAATACCAATTATCCCATCGAGGTAATGTTGCTCCCCATCAACTAAATTGTCAACTAAATTGACAACTAGACCTAAGCTATGGGGACAGTACATAAGAATGGTTCCAAGTACTGAGGTACTGCCATAATTTATGGTTTTTCTATATTTTTATCATCAATGAGCATTTATCAGGCAATGTCTTACAAAATATTGAAGTGGATATAATAGATTACTTACTATTATTATCAGTGTTAGTATATAATTTTTTGTTTTGTGTAAAAAATTGTTTGAATAAAATAAGGGTACCATTCATGAACAGTGAAAATTATGACATTATAATAATTTTATAATAAAAAACAATATTAAAAATACTGCTTAAATATTCAAATTACCTTATATTTCTCATAAATATCCTTGACTTCTTCCAGGTCAGTTTCAAATGCTGTGAACATATCCATGTATTTCTCAGTGATGGCATGTTTTACACCTTGACGATGCATTACAGGTAAAAACCTACATTTAAATAAACAGGAGTCTTGCAAATAAATTAAGAGTCAAAATAGAAATGTGCATTTAAAAACATCAGATGGCTTAATGCTGCTTACAGGAGTTGTGATTCGAGATACAAATGTGGTGATTACCTTGTGAGAATGTCCAATGACTGATGTGTTTTCATTTTCCGCAGGAAGACTGCATGAAGATAAGCACACATGTAGGCTTCTATTTGTTGGACAGTTCCTTGAAATTCCATGTGTACTTCGCCATATTTCTCTTTCTCTTTGCCTTCCACGTCCAGCATGATCTCTGTTGTGATGTTACTGGAGAGTAGTGCTTTCATACTGATTACATGGTCACGGACAATGGATGAAATACTGGGACCTTCATCTTCTGGGTCATCAGCATTAAAAAGCTTTCCTGGACAATAAGGAAAGATAGACAGATGTTCAGTAATAGTACTGTACTTGATTGGGAAGAGGAGGATAAGAATCAGATTGAAAAAAAAGTAGGGAAATGAACAATATTGAGTAGGATGGGTAGATGGAGAATAGAGAAAGAGTAGGATAGGAAGTAAAGGATGAATGAGAAGCAGTAAGAATAGACAATGGTGGCTCTAGGATATATATTCGAGGGGGAGGGGAGGGGGTGGAGCGAGGAGTGGTGCTAACTTTTCTGACGGTAGAGTCTAATGCTCTTGGCACCTAGAAATACTGGGCAATTTTAAGCTTTTCTAGAATTTTTTATACCATGGCAGATGGAAGGGTTTGTCCTGTCCGTCACTGAAAGTAAAATGAAAGGAAGAGGTAGTGGAAATAAAAAGCTGAAAAGACAAAGTCAAAGAAAAAATTGGATAAAATTGAAAAAAAGTGATAAAAAAAAGAGGAAGATATGAAATTCAGTGAATAGGTTCAAGTTAAAATTCATCATACATAACATACCAACAGCTACATGATAAAAGTAAAATTGATTTTTAAAAAAAAACATTAAGAGTAAACCTACTTAAAATCATTACATCTTGAAGAGTGAGACCAGATTTTGTTGAAGTGACAGCTAATTCATGAACTTCATCAGCATTGGATACCATCTCATTGGTTCCCATCTCATTGTCACCTGTGGTGTCCTCATTTTCATCCTCATCTTCGTTACTTCCTTCCTCCTCCTCTACCACAGGCAGTATTTTATGGGTGTGTGGACCTCGAAGAGGACTTATGGATATGGCTGGTGAGTCATAAGATGTAACTGAAAATATTTAAAAAATTTTAATAATATTAACACTTGTCATATGATCATAATAAAAATATTATTAATCATAATTATCAAAATAATAAGAGGGGTAACCAGCACCTGATGGCACAGCTCTAGACTGGCTCACTTGGAATCCTATTTCTATTGAATTAATGCATCCTTACCAATCGATTCTGGGACATTTGACACAGTAGCAGTAGTGTCAACATCGTCAAAGTCCTCCAGCTGAAGATCATCCTTGAGAGGACGTGGTAAGCCCTCTATAGTTATGATCAGCTTACTGTACTGAATCAAAGTGTAGACAGAATCAATCACTTGACGAACACGCCCACAAAAGGAATCCATATGACCAAATATGGACTCCTCATCAGTGAAAGGGATTCCATGACCATCAGTAAAATCACCTGTAAAAAAATAAAGTATATTGTTGAGTATTTAATAATAACAATGATTATGATAATGATAATGATGATTATTAAATAAAATTTAAATAAAGCAGAAATGTTATTTTCATCAGTGACATAACTGGCAATGTTCAGTTACCTGCAACTGATGGCGTTTTAGATGGCTTAGAAGCATATCCTCTAACAAAACCTCTACTTGACTTTGATGTTGGAGCCCCTATTGAGCTGATTGATGGGAAATGTGTGAGGGCATGAGCACCCCCTAGACTGTCTCGCAGACAACGCACCATCTCTTTGTAAGAATTCTACAAAAGATAATCCAATAGTATAATCATATTGTTGAATTATTATTACAAGTCAATAGTGATATCATCATTTCAACTTCAACATAAATGAAAACAACAATAGATTGAGCTTTTCCTTACATAAAGATTAAGACAAGATTTCATTCTTCCAAATAACGTGTCCGCATCAGCATCCTTCTCTTTACCCTTCCTCTTGCTAGTGGTCTTAGGCTTGCTGATCAAGTCCCCAGAAGCAACCTTGGTGTCAATCTCTCCATACATCTTAGGCCAGAGCTGATCCTCTTGTTCAGTGCTGATGGTTGCATTGCGGAGGTAGTCTTTGCAAGCATTCACCAGCTGATTTGTAATCTAGATTGGTTGTATAGCAGAAATAAATTTAGAGTACTGTATGACAATGCTGGTGAAAAAGAAAACTAATTGATCATTCGTTCCTATACCTAATGATAGAAATTTTTCATACCATTATTGTTTTTTTCATGTTCTCATTCACTTATTTTTTTTCTGTCTGCCTGTTCATCTATTATTCCTCCATCTCTCACTAGTTCCTCCCCTCCCTCAATCCATCTCTCCATCCATCCCTTTCTCCCTCACCTCTACCTCCCTCCCTCCTTCCATCCATCCATTACAAAATTCAAGCTACTAACCTTGGTGAAGAGCAGGCCTAAATAGCCCCCTCTAGCATAGAATCGTGATATAGAATCCATCTGCTTGACGCTGTTTACAAGGCCTGGCAATGCAGTATTCACTATGCTAGCTGGAGTAGCACCGTTGTACAGCTGTTCAAAGTGACGTCGAAGGGCCTCCAGGTACTTCACTTTGTCCTTTGTCTCATTAGCGGCATCTGTAATACTGCAGATAAATACATAATTAAACAATAAGGTCATTGGCTAATGGACAATCATATTAGTTTAAAAGACCAATGGGCCTTAATGTAACATAGTTTATGTCCAATATTAATACCAACCTTGCATCTATCAGCTTCCACTTCTTGATGACCTTTGACTTGGAGCTGATCAGTACACCAATCACAGTCTTGCACTCTTTGCCCTTCAATTGCTCCATTATACTGGATAGCATTCTCTGGCGTCGTTTCCATCGTTCAAGTTCCGTCAACGGTCCAGAATTAGGATCCATGAATCTTTAGAAACGTGGAGGATTTGAGAGTCATTGTATGATGGTACACAAACTTATAATCTGTAGTAATACTTCACCTACTACGTTGGTGTAAAACACAGTCTTAATTGGAGGTTAAATCATTCATTAGCAGTGGTGTAATAATTAAATGGACCAAAAAACTAAGGAATGGTAAAGGCATAAAAAAAACAGAGTAATAAACTTTTAAACAGAAATATGTGAAAATAGCAAACAATATTTATCATTTTTCAAACCATATTTTGTGATGAAATTTTATAGCAGAAATCACATTTTTATGGAAAAGTTTAAACAACTTTAGGAACACTCATTTATTATTATTATATACAGTATATAATATAGTTTGTACCTTTCATCTCCACCATCGGTCAAAGCATTATCAATGGTTGAAATCCACTCGGTAACTAAGGCTTCGTATTCTGAGATGATGTTACCATCGTAGGATGTGGAACGATGTTTACTAAATTCATTACTCACAAGGATCTCTGGCCTTCGTAACACCTGCAATTAACACAATTCTTATCTTATTTTTGCAATTACACATGTTACAACCAGATGTATTCAGCTTTACTTGCTAAAAGGTCTATGAGTTATGTCAAAACACACATAACGATGCATGCATGTTGTATTCAACAACGAACAGTTGCACTGCCACAAACGATAAGCAGGCCTAGTATTACAGCGGTTTCATCAGTCACGGTTGAGTGATGTCAGCTGACACAGTGTGACCCCAGGCTTAGGTAAGAGATCATGTAAGTATTAAACTACTACCAAACAAATAATTCCTATTTTCATATCTTCTTTTTATATTTTAATTAGTTTTTTAAATTTTAGAATTAGTTTTTTGAATGTTGAATTTTCTATAATAATTTTCTAAATTACAATAAGTATACTCTATTGTTTGTACTTTTATATTATATTTTTATAAGCTTGGAAAAGTAATTATAATTGTAAATATTAACAGATTTTACATACTGAATATGGAATTAGTTTTTTGAATGTCAAATTGTTAATAATTATCTGATTAGAATAAGTATACTTTATTCATTTAACTTTTATTATATTTTCATAAACATGAAAAAGTAATTATAACTGTAGATATTAATTGATTTTACATACTGAATTTGGAATTAGCTTTTTGAATATCAAATTTTCTATAATAATATTCTTAATTACAATAAGTATACTCTATTAATTGTACTTTTATATATATTATATTTTTATAAACTTGGAAAAGTAATTATAATTATAGATATTAATTGATTTTACATACTGAATTTGGAATTAGTTTTTTTAATGTCAAATTTTCTATAATAATTATCTGATTAAAATAAGTATATTTATTGATTTTAACATTTATCATATTTTTATAAACATGAAAAAGTAATTATAATTGTAGATATTGACTATACATAGAGAATTTTAATTAGTTTTTTGAATGTCAAATTGTCTATAAGTTATCATAATAACTCTTTTAAAATTGTTAAATTGATTGTTAAAATAATATGGTGTTAATTTTCGTTCGCATTTGTACTTTTATAATTGTATTTTTATGTTGGTTCTATTTTGATTACTTATTGTATTCCTATTGTAAATAACTATAATTATTGTAAAATTTTACTGTACTGCTAATGTTCTCCTAGTGAAGTGCCTTGATCATCTTGGAAAGGTGCTATATAAATCATATTATTATTATTATTAAATGTATCAATCCCCTTTTGATCTATATTTTACAAAAAATAATTGATATTTGGATAGCAACTAAGAACAGAAATGTGCAAAGATGAAAAAAGAAAGTAAAATTGGCCAGCATGTGCATAAATACTGTACCTAAGAGTGGGTTTAGTTTAGTGCACAAGGATTCTATGATTCTCTTCATTGGGCTCAGATCACCTTGGTAGTGTTATGTGAGTCCATAAGGTAGGGTGTGAATCTATACTATTTCTAAGAGAAAACAATGTAATTGGTCATAGAAAATAATTGTTTCTTCTAAAGAATGTGTTTTTAAGCCTTTCAGCTACAATCCAAAGAGCTGTGAAGGAATTCAGAATTTCATGGTTCATAGTAGAAAAAGTTGCCAATATTAACGAATAACATACTAAAGTCACATGGCATTCTTTCAACAGGAATAAAAATTATAGCGTTCTTAATTTTTTTGCACTATTTAGTTTACTTTGCTATTGATTTGGATTTTAAATTTCAACCACCACCAATATAGCTTTTAACAGATGAAAGACTGGGAGTTTTATAGAATAGAACCAGAAATGGTCATCCTCTCAAATAATTGGGAGAGGTGAAGATAAATAAATTCTAATGACAGTCACAAACTTGAAAATTAAAGTTTTCATGCATAACTTAACAAATTACAATTATTGTAACATGCAAAGGAATGGTTTACATGAAAACAGAGGCAGGATGGGAATTCAAACTGCATTACTATACCATAGCTTACCACAATATCATGTACCGGCCATCTTTTCTTATACTGCCAGTTAATAATAAAGTAAATAGCAAGCAAACTTAAAAAACATTTAGTTACAACATTAATAAACCTGTCACAATATTTGATGTTAAAAAATGTCATGAATTACTTGTTAGGCCTACCATGTACATTACTTGGAACCACAACAAAATCAACAAAATATTATTTGAATTAAAAAAAATATAACAATGACATGAAGAATAGTTAATAATTACTCTATTGTAAACATGTATTAATGCATTAAAAAATAATTAATATCTCAAATACAGTGAAAGTGTTTCTCTATTATATTTCCTATTATGTGTTATCTTTATTTATTTCATTTCATATTATGCAATGAGAAGAATACATGCCCTAATGGAAAAATTCAAGGGTATACCACTTGGCCTTGCAGCTCTTTTGGTAGAACTGAACTGAACTGTAATTAGAGGGTCTTAGGTTCGAATCCTGATAGAGACAATGCAATTTTCTCAAAAAAATATTAAAATGTATATATTTGTAATGCTCAGAGGAGTTATTAAGACAGTTTTAATTATGTATAATTTGTCTGTGTATATTTTCAATTTCATTTCAATTCAATATAAAGTTTATTTCCACATCATCAATACAATCTTTTTAATGCATTTTTTATTTTTTCAATTATCTATTAAATTTACCTGCTGACGAGCTGCAGTATTTGGGACCTTAACTGTCTCGGCAAGAGCAGCAGCATGCTTATCCAGACTGTTCAGACACTGACTGACTTGATCTGGAGTACAATGTCCCCAGTCAGTTTGAGCTTGTAACAAAGGCAAGTAGATATCTGACAGAAGTGTATTCAAATTTTCCAACACGCTGTGTCGCAATTCCCCACAGAATATGTCCTTTTCCATGTGTACTTGATCGACCTCATGTTCGGTGGTATGCCGAAGCATATACAAAACAGTTGTCTGCTCCACATCCACATCTTTCAATTTTGCAAGAGAAGTTATAACATGCAATTGTCTTGTGCTCTGTAGACCACTTGGAGTCAGTGCACTAGTTTGTGGTCGATCTGAGTAGAAGAATAACTTATTTGGTCCCCCCTCTCCAAGGAATTTGTTGATTAAATCAAGAGTTTCTGATTCACATAGAAAATCCTCAAGGAGTGTGGGATTGTCACTGAATCCCCCGATGTGAAAGGATTCTTGTATTTTAGTTGCTATCCACCAATGACGTTCATCCATGATGCAGAATATGTAACTAATAAAAAAAAAACAAAAAAACAAAAAAACATTTAGGCCTAGGCCTAGACCTATTTATTTGCTTGTTCTTTTTAATTACCATTTATTTATTCAAGTATAGGCCTAAAGGACATTCAAATCAGCAGCAAGAGGATGAATTGGTTCGTACAAAAGAGTAGAGCTAGGCTAGAAAATATGAAGACAATGGGCTTAGGCTTAGCCTACTACAAAAAAATAGGGCTGGCCTAGGCCCCTGGCTAGCTACTAGGGACTAGGGCTAGCCTAGGGTCTAGGGCCTAGGCCTAAGCTTAGCCTAAAAAGGCCTAGGTAGGTAGGCCTACACAAAAAAAAATTAGGCCTAGGCCTATATATTATAGGCCTAGGCCTAGGCCTATGTCATTATAAATATGCTAGAATTATTAAACATATTATTAAAATATACAGATAAGTATAGAGGCTAGAATAGGCCGTGGGCCTACCTAGGCTTGGCCTATCCTAGGCCTTTAGGCTAAGCCGAGGCAGGAAGGTTAGGTTTTGCCTATCTAGGCCTAGGCTAGTCAAGCTCACTCAACTCACCTTCTTTTGTTCGTCGAATGAATGTCCAGCCAAGACGTGTCTCGGCCTAGGCCTAGAAAAAATTCTGACCTAATGAATGCTTGCACTTTACTGCAGTCTTCCTGGACATTAAATACAATCAACAAAGGATTTATTATATAGTAAAGTATATTACATGGTGAAAAAAAGGTATAGGCCTAAGAGTTTGGCCTAGATTACAGTAGTATTTTGTTTACGTCTAGGGCGCCGCCATTTTGGTGTGTGGTTGTCAAGGTTTTGAAATTTACAAATTCCCGGATGAAAATCAATTCATTATGTAATAATAAAGCGTTCTGATTGGTTGATTGGTTGACGCAGTTGCTGTAAATGTAGACCCTGGGCGTTGGTGGATTTCGAGGAGGGGATTTCGACTAAACTGCTTTCATTGAACCAGGGAGTTGTTATAGTCAACTCCCTGATTGAACTGTGTATATTCACATATGTACCGTAAAACCGAATAGCAGACTTCTCAAGTTAGTAAAATCAAGGAGAAAATACATTTCAGTAAAACCAGTCTTCAATTATCCTTAGTAAAATAGGAGCGCAGCCAGAGGAGGGGGAGGGCCCCATCAAATTTTTTTAAAAATTGGATAACCTTGAAAAAAATATAGTATATTTCTTAATTGGCAGGGATTTCTAATCAGTAGGCCTTGAAAGTTGCATATGTAGGCCTAAACATAACGTCCGTCAGCTGTTATTTAATTTTGTTTTTCATGTTATTTTTTTTTATTATTACTGTAAAACTTTTGCTTTATGTGCCTGTAGGCAGATGGTGAGGACGCATCCACACGCCGCCCCCCCCCCCCCTCCACATAAATAAATTGTTTACAATCGCGAAATGGTATGCATTACACGCTTGTTATGTGTTTTGGATAGAGTAGAAGCTTTTTTTAATACTTTGTATATACCGGCATCCGTTACGATTGATTTACCCCCAATACAGTATTAACCAGTTATTAAAACTATAATAAAGAAATGATTTGTCCAGGACAGGGGACCAATTAACCAACCATCGACAGACCGACCGACAAAGCTATTAATGTTTAAAGCACACATCTTACTCATGAAGTATTCATTATTCAGTCTTAAAACATTAAAAACGCAATTATTTTCTAGTCTGGGACCCTCGGCCCCTGGAACACACCACAGGGCCTTTGGACCTAATTGAAAAACTCGTTACTATTACTTCGTTGTAGTTAGCAATTACGTTTGCTATTTTTTTTTTTTTTTTTTTTTTTGGTTAAAAAAGTTTTTTGGATACAAAAGAAGTTTTTTTTTATGTTTTGACGGCTTCCGTCACGATTTAATTACGGTACGCCAACAAATTGTGGACAAAAAGGACGAAATTATAATGATTTTTCAAGGGCAGGGCCGACCAGTCGATAGACCGACCGATTGACAGAGCTATTGCGTGAGCACGCATCTAAATATTCAGTATTGAGTCGTTAACAATAAAAAACGCAATTTTTTTCCGGGGCTTTAGGCCACTGGACCCCCGAACACCTGGCAGCTCCTAAGCTTACAGTTGCTTATGCCATTTCAAGAACTCGTTGTTATTAATTATGGTTGTTGTATATATATAATATATATATATATATATATATAATTAAAACGGAACAGTAGAGAAAATCCGATCAGAATGACAAAATAAACAACTAAGTATCCACTGGAAGGAATCCCAATATCTGCAGACGGATCCGATTCGGCCTTCCAGGACTCATCAGTGCAGCTGGGGTATAGACCCAAAAGAAACGTTTGACCAGCTTAGGAAGGGCCCAAACCAGTCCCACTACCACTAATGATTACAGAGCCAAACCAAGGCAATATATGTTTTTATATATATATATATATATATATAAATTTAATGGCAAATGGGATAAACCCATAAAAACAAATTTATATATATTATGAAATGAGTATATATTAAACTTTTTTTTTTGGTGGCAGGCCAGGGAATGAGGGGCCAGGAAGGGACCTTCAGAGATGGAGGGTCGATATGGTGAGGGCTGAGGTACGAACATTTTTAATTATCGCACCCCTGGGCAGCCCGAAATGTCACTCTAAGACTTCAAATTTGAATACAATTTTCTGTTTTTATTATATTTAGGGGAGGGCCCTGGCCGGCTGCCCTAATCCCCTGACCGCCAATGGTTTTGAGAGCAAACATTATTCAGCGTTTTTATTTTTCAATGGTCTGATATATCTACATTTTGATAGACCTAACGATGAATATAGCAACTTGTTAAGGAAACTTATCTATATACAAAAATAAATCTATCTAATTAAAAACATTGTTTAAATGTCATTAATTATACTACGGGTTTTAACGTTCATTAATAGGCCTAAGATTAAATTTAAAGAAGCGTAAATATATTGAGGTCGGAGTAAAATAATTCCCTACAAATTGGACATATACATAGCAGACGTAAAAAGTGTCACTTTCAACAACGTGTGTTTCGGATTTCTACTGCATATGTCAACATGTAAAATTATAGCACAAGGCAAATAAAACATTATCAAATTTAAACGTAAAATAAATAATGTAGGTCTATTATAACGCACAATGAAAAAAAAAAGCTAGGTAGGCCTATAATATTATTGGGCTAATATTATTAAAAATACTAATTTTTTACAATAAATGTAAATGTTATATTATAAATAAATTAAATTAAAGGAAATTGTGAATATGAACGAATAACTACAAGCGCTTTACGCTGTGGATGAGATGGGCAAGCGTCAAAAATATATAAAATCGAGAATTCATAAAAATAATGCTAGTGAAACCAATGTAAAGAGAGAAGATGAGCTTGTACGTGGCAAGACACCGAAAAACACTCAAATTCCTCATATTATAACTT
Organism: Anneissia japonica; assembly: GCF_011630105.1. Taxonomy (NCBI): domain Eukaryota; kingdom Metazoa; phylum Echinodermata; class Crinoidea; order Comatulida; family Comatulidae; genus Anneissia; species Anneissia japonica. The sequence goes on from NW_022727891.1 coordinate 925,717, forward strand.
ATAGGGCCTAATAGTAGGCCTACGAGATAATTAAGTCGTACGTACGAGATATTAGGTAGTTTTCGCCGCACCACGTTAACCTTGAAACGTAAACGGATGGCGTCATAATTTATTCACCTTGCGTTGCGGAGTACGTTAATAGGGAGTGTTCAGGCTTTTACGTGCATGCTCGACGTACGTTAGTTACCGATTTACGCATGCGTATTTCGCTTTGTTTACAAAAGGGGCGGAGCTATCATGTTGGGTACTGACGTAAAGTTGTAACGTCGTGCGGCGAAACTACCTAATATCTCCTACGTACTACATCTAGTATGTACGACTTATTTAATAATTATGCCACTCCCAAAAACTAAAAACCTAATGTAGAGCTTAATGATTACAGATTACAGACCTATTGCAATAACATCTAATGTTGTCACTTGAAAAAAATTGTACTTCAATTTGTTATTTGACCAAACTAACCCTTTTTGGACCCATTACAGTTTGCCTATCAAAGTAATCGAAGTGTTGGACATGCTGTTCTCTTCCACTTCCAAAATATATATCAGTAAATTGATGTTCCGTGAACATATGTAAAGGTGTCTATTATTGTAACCTTTCAACTATTCAATATACATATATTATGAGATGGTCCCGCGAAATAGTCTCGAGGGCCGCCCGATAGGATAGGAGGAGACTAGCGAGAGGGACGAGTCTCGGAGTACCAGTGTGACCCTGTAGTGTTCGAGAAATACAATGAGATCCAGATACCATATAAAGCTGATCATTTGTCTAATGCGTGACCACAAGACGCAGACGAGATTATTTCGCGAGACCATCCCATAATGTGTATATTTAATAGTTGAAAGGTTACCGGTACACTATATTGATTTCTCAAGTGCATTTAACACTGCCTGGATTACTTGTACATAAACCCACAAGAAATGAATGAATTTCGCCGACGCAATGCCAACATAACAAATTTATACTAAAAAAAAACCAAAGGAATAATAGCAACAACAATGATAACTGCATTATTATTGAAATGAGATGGTAAGCAGAACGTATGTTCCCAGCGAAATTATGTAAATATAGACATTGATACGAGAAAAAAATCATACACAGTTGACGTACTATAGGAACATAATTTTATTAGGCACGAGTTCTTTCAAAAGTATTTTGAAAATGGTGAGCTCCACTGCCGAGAGTTAATTGAAATATTAAAATCAAAGCCTGCTAGCAACACAGGGAACAACAAACAGAACAAACCAAGTTACTTCAGTACGGCAGTTTATCAAGTTACATTCAAGCAAAGACAAGAAACTTAGAGAGACTACACTGAGTGTGTAGAGTGCCACAGAGGGTAGGTATATCCAATGTTGAATGAACAAATGAATGAGTGATTGAATGAATGAATGAATGAATGAATGAATGAATGAATGAATGAATGAATGAATGAATGAATGAATGAATGAATGAAAGAATGAACGAATGAACGAACGAACGAACGAATGAATGAATAGGCCTACATAGATGGATGGATGGATGGATGGATGGATGGATAGATGGATAGACAATTGATCAGGGGTGTATCCAGGATTTTTTCTGGGTGGGTCGTGATCATAATTTTTTGGACCTTTGCACAATTAAATAACAGCAAGATGTGATTAAAATGTCAATAAAATTGGCTTTGAGATAGATTACGTCACGCAATTGGCAAGGTCTTTGGACTCATTGCTGGTACCTCATCAATGCTTTTTCATTTATGTCATTGTGAAAAGGCCCTAGATGAAAAAATGTTTGGAAAAAATGTGGACCTTAAAAAATTCAGGGGGGGGGGGTCGTACGACCTTTGAAAATCGTGTATTATACCATCATGCTTACGTTGTCTCTGCCAATGCCAATGAATGAATGAACAAACTAAGTAACTGAGAGCGAACGAACTATTGAACGAAAGAGTGAACGAACGAACGACTGCACGAACGAACGAACGAATGGATGAATAAGCGAACAGATGACCGAATATGTGGGTTTTTGCACACAGTTGTACAACGTAATGTTATGTTCAGGCTTTCATCTACGTGTCTGTAGCATATACTTTTACAGTGTAGGGTAGTTAGCCCCACGCCCAACTTTCCTCTTTTTTCATCCAGGCTTGGGACCGCCATTGGTAGAGACAACGTAAGCATGATGGTATAATACATGATTTTCAAAAATAAAATTAATATAAAAGTTGTTGCAATATTTATATAAAGCACATTGATGATACAAAACACAAAACTTATTGTCATTAAAAACGAACTGATCGCAGTAAATAATCAAATACTGTATTGTTTTATAATCCAGCGTTCTTGATTTCGCATCCGAGCAAGAATTCAGCTCAGAATATATTTCACCAATTTTATATCGTAAATATGCAGAATATGGTGTGGACAAATCTGAGCAAACACCCATAAATAGGTGTTTACACTTAATAGGCCTATTGAATATGGGTGTCCTTAGAGAGGGATTTTATTGTATTCAGACTAAAGTTTTCACCGCAAACCCGATATACTGAATATGTGAAATATATCTCTGTTGTGTAAACTTTTAATTTTATGATTATTCTATTTTGACATCCTGCAGTGTAATGTTTACTTAGAGTGAACGTGGGCGAAAAGAAAACTGTTCTGCAGAGGGTGTTGCACTAATAATAATAATGGTGTATTTCGGCTGCTGATTTTGCAAAAAAGTCTAGAAAAGACTTTGGTTTTGCCTTTAAGGTTTTTCAGTGGTTATGCAACCTGTAAGGGTAGCCCTAAACCATGGCTCCACTGTGTGAGTGTAAAGTCAGAGTTGTATGAGGAAAAATGGCTGTGTTGAGGGGGGTTAGGGCTGGGCTGGATTTATCAAACTAGAAATCAGCTTAATTTCGCCTTAAGTCCATTTTCTGCTTAAGTCAGTTTATCAATATTGCTTTAGCATAAAAGTTGCTTAAAATTAAAAAGTCGATTGCATGCATGCGCCATCTAAGACGATTTGTAAGCTAAGATTTTGCTAAGATGGTTTGATAAATCAGCTTACGATATTTGCTAAGGGATATCCCAACATTTTTGATTTAAGACATTTGCTAAGCTGAGATTGATAAATCCCGGTCCCATGGTATGTATCGCAAACGCCTTTGAGGTCTAACGGTATTACACTCGCCTTGTGAGCGAGGGGCTGCAAGTTCAATTCCCAGAAACATTTGTTCATACAACTGAAATCATGGTAGAGATAAATTATAAACAGTCTTGCGGTTGGTATAAATATATATAAATACATTATAAATGTTTTAGAGTACATGGTTACCCCCGGTGTAGCATACTGGACCACTCGGCTCCTGTCTTAGTTGAGGAAAGTGCGCCGTTTTACTGGCTGAAGAGGACATGAAGCGGACTCCCAGGAGAGGAGAAAGTTATTGAAAATTGCAACATCTAGTCGAACAATTGTTGGAATGCGAGCAACAATTGCTGGGTTGGCGCAATATAAATGGAACGATTTGAACAGAAACGTTAACGAAGAGAAATCTGTGAAAAAAAAAAAAAAATATAGAGAATACACAAGACATTCTGTATTGTAAAAGAGAGATGTCAATCAAACGGATAAAATTGTGAAGGTAAATACACCAACGTTGACACGTCAAAAACACACCCTAAAATCAAAGTAGCATATAGAGGCGTTCACGTTTTAATCACAATTGCCTCCTCAATATTTTCAATAGTTCTCGAAACAGTAGTCTCAAGTTTGTTTGATTTGACGCCGAATAAAGGATCGGTTGATGCCTGAGACTGGAGACCTGCCAATGGTATTAGCCTACTACAGTGAGACACCATATCCATCAACTCACCTGTGTTTTTTTTTAACAACTTTTTGTTGGGACTCAATGAACTGAATCTACTTGCATACCTCCGTACTTATAATCTACTTACATACATACCTCTGTACATATAATATCGATCATTTGCAGACATCAGCAATTTCAACGCGGATGGTAAATTTGTAACATCGGTTAAACCATCGCAATTATTAGAAGTGTTCTGAAAAAGAATGACATAAGAAGACAAAAAGAAGGAAGAAAAACAGAAGAAGGAGTAACAATTGTTTTGAAACAGAAAACGTTAGGGTAAATAAATTACATTATTTAAAACAATGTGTTATTTATTATGAAAGTTATTAACAGTCGATTTAAATAAAACCCATAAAAAGTAAAAACCCCAATAAAAAGTAATTATCAATTGAATTGCTTAATATTTATATAAGTCAAATATTTTCTGATGATATTGGCTACTGATCTGCATTTTTACTCCACATGGCATACATTGTTTCAGTAGCCACGGCCACGGCGGGTAGGTAACTAAATAAAAACACATTTTTGGCATTATTTAACAACTACAAACTATTTAACATTAATATAGAGAATAAAAAGTGCGTAACTTTTGTATTTTATTAAGTCGTTACAGCACAGTTATTATAGACAGATGAACATGAAAAGCAACAAATGTTTTGCTTTTTTAATACTTTACAATTAAAAATACTTCCTAGTTGTAAAATTCTCCACCTTCTAATATTTTAATTACAGGCCTATTCATTTGTTTTCTTTTTTCCAATGCAGACGGTACCAAGGACAACCACAGAATGGCTAAGTTTCTTACTTTCATCAAAGTATGTGTCTTGGTATCAGTAACGGCACATCATATCAAACTTTCTTTCGGTAAGTATTAGTTCTATATATTTCTCTTTCATATTGTTCAAATCCGATTGGAAAACCCTTTATAATTATTGTACAAAATTATTATACATATACATACATACATATATATATACATATATATATATATATATATTTGAAAGGCAAATGGGAAAAAACCCATAAAACAGCAAACGGCCATATAATGCAATTTAAAATTAAAACGGAACAGTAGAGAAAATCCGATCAGAATGACAAAATAAACTAAGCGTCCACTGGAAGGAATCCCAATATCTGCAGACGGATCCGTTTCGGCCTTCCAGGCCTCATCAATGCAGCTAGGGTACAGACCCAAACGAAACGTTCGACCAGCTTAGGTAGGGCCCAAACTAGTCCCACGACCACTAATGATTACAGAGCCAAACCAAGGCAATATAATACACAGCCCAGGTATTTGGACCTGTTCAACCATGAAGCCTTCGTGGTATAGTGGTTATGACGCTCGCATTGTCAGCGAGAGGTCGCAGGTTCAAATCCCGTCTGAGGAATTTTATTACACAATGATTTTTTTATAGGACTTTATAGGGCTTTATTCGTTGAAAAGCTACAGGGTGGCCTACGATGTTCCATCATGTCCTCATTAAACACTGTATATGTACCTTTGATGATTTATATTATATTTATTCAACAGTGTTAACGGCTAAGTTCCTTCAATATCATATACTATACGACAATATATATATATAAACATAATAGTTCATAATTCAAATTTATTTGTCCAAAGGGAAAGTCATTGCTCGTAAAACTACAATATAGAAAAATACATCAATATGAAAATACAAAATTATAAGAAGTACAATATGAAAATACAAAATTATAAGAAGTACAAACACATACAAATACAATTAATTTACAATAGGTCTATAGAAAAATTAGTTGGGTAGTTAAAAATTAAATCAAAACATTAAAATTACAGTGTTAATTAATTGCAAAGAGAACCCGAATAAATTGTGAATAATATTGCAGTATAAAAATATAATATAAAAATATCATTGGTACAAAAATATATTATTTATATATATATAATATTCAATATATATTCAAATAAAGTTTTTGCTTATGTGTAAGCCCTCGATGTGTATGAAGGGAAGAGAAACTAGTGGTCTTAGATCCGTAATGATATCATAGTACGGGCCTCTGTGGTCTAAACGGTAGGTTCGCAGAGATATTGCGGGTTCGATTCCCTCCGGAAACCCTTTTTCATACAAGTATAATAAGACACAAATAATCTATATATCAAATAGATAACAATACAGAGCTTAAACATATAGGAACTTGATGTTATAAAATCGTATCAAACATATTTCATCAACGAAAGTTCCTTACTATAAAAGTTGTATGATAAAGAAGTCTCTAATACCCCATTCAGACTAGCATCGCATTGCGATCGGTTGTAGCAATTGCGACACCCAATCGCACCCAATCGCAAAGTAAAATCGTGTGTGAAAGTTCACCAATAGTAGTCGATATGTAATCGATATCGCAATTGTTACCCGTTGCGATTGGGTGCTACAATCTTTTTTATTCCCGATTACCACGGAATCTGATCGCAACGAATCACAACGAATTCCACAGGCACTGTTTGGCTGAGGTCTGTCAACATAGGCCTAGCCACCGGAGGCCTAGGCCCTATAATGTAAAGTTTGTTTGTGTTTGTCTGAATGCGTACGTTGATTGCGATCGGGAGTAATAATTTTTGGATTACCACCGATTACATCGCAACCGATCGCAACAGAATGTAGTCTGAATAATAATAATAATAATAATAATAATAATAATAATAATAATAATAATAATAATAATAATAATAATAATAATAATAATAATAATAATAATAATAATAATATTAATAATAATAATAATAATAATAATAATAATAATAATAATAATAATAATAATAATAATAATAATAATAATAAAGATTTATAAAACGCACATCTCCACCAATGGTGCTCAAGGCGAAAAGGAAGAAGGCAAAGACCCGAGAGGATAAGAAAACAAATCTTGTGTTGAGACAACCTGAAAAATTATAATGAGAACAAAAGTTTGTAGGTATACGGCAGTGGTAAATCTTGGAAATAATATTCAAATCAAGTTGTTGGTTAGCACAGGTATCACAAATAATGTATAGGCCTATATCAAATAGATAATAATACAGTGCTCAAATATATAGGAACATGATGTTATAAATCGTATCAAACATAGTCCATCAACGAAAGTTCCTTATTATAGTTGTATGGGAAAAAGAGGTATCTGATGGGATCGAACCCACAATCTCTCCCTATCCCGGAGAGCGTCATACCGTTTAGACCACAGAGGCCCATACGATCATTACGGATCTAAGACGGGTGTCTCTCTCCCTTCATACAACTTGAGGACTCACAAAATAGTGGAGCAACTTTTCAAGCTACATATTATCTTGTAGGTAGCAGTTGCAATATAATTTAGTGTTTCTAAAGTCAAACTCGCACTCGGGCGGTGCATCGGGTGGTGCTTCGGGTGGAGCATCGGGTGGACACTCGCACTCGGGCGGAGCATCGGGTGGAGCCTCGGGCGGAGCATCGGGTGGACACTCGCACTCTGGCGGAACATCAGGTGGACACTCTAACTCTGGTGGACACTCGCACTCGGGCGGAGAATCGGAATCATCTGGCGGAACATCTGGTAATTGTGCTGTAAATCTATACCTTACCTTAGAGGGGGGCCATGCCTGTTGTATTGACGACCATGCTGCTCCATTTATATCGTTTTTTGGTGTTATATATGATGTCAATGTTTGAGTTAATGCCAATTAAAATGATGCAGTGTCCTTGTATTTTTTTTCTTGGGCTGCCTCTCTGCTTTCTTATAAATTTTTCCCGGTTACACTTACTTCTTCTTATTGTTCTCTCCTTATTACATGCCAAAAGAGCTTTAGCTGTTTGTTCCTTATACTATTCATTAATTGCCTTCTTGTACCAGCTCTTTGTAACACTAAGTCATTGGATACATGTACAGTCCACGGAATCTTCAAAATTCTTATTAGAAACCTCTCTGCAGCCTCCTAACTTTGGATTAATATGAAAAAAATCTAAACTGTAGATGGGACGAATCGGGTAAAACGGTGTTTACAAGACTAGGTTGGGCAAGTCGTAAGGAACTAATTGTTTTAATATACAAAACTTTAAATTCACTCATCCCCATCGTATATCAAAAATGTATTTCGGGGGGAGGGGGGAGCGGGCCGGCTTGGCCTCCTTAAATCCGCCTCTGTATATTAGCTTAAAGTATGTACAATCTGCGAGGCATTGGTAATCTTGAATTGTTGTTGTTCAACCTAATATTGAACTGAAAAAAAAGGTCTTAGTTATCAAGGGGCAGTTCTATGGAACAGTTTACCATATGACCTTTGATCTGCACCTACTTCACGAGTAGTTCCTTCACGAGTAAATTATTAGAATAAATTATAGTCAATCACGACCTTTTGAAAAACAACTGATTTTATATTGATATATTTAAACGGTTGAAAAGTTTACCGTGAATAAATACTGGATTGGTCGATTGATTGATTCATCTTCATAGCTTTGCTAATGGTCCAAGATCCGGAAAGTATGGTTGACCAAACATACGATTTCAACACCCGAAGTCTTGTATCATATGCTTATTTAGTCAGATTTTAAGATAGTGGTACTCTTTATTTTATTAAAGTAAACGCAACTTTTGCAAGGCAATCCTGGTCTTGATATTAGTGTCACACTTTCCATTTGATGTTACAATTCTGCCAAGCTGCTTCTCGCCTATGCCTAAGGCCTATCTGATATTTTTTTTTTTTTTTTTTTGTCGTCCATTCTTTTATTATTCCTTCCCAGGATAATTTTTTGTTACATAACTCATTATACAAATATTTCTGTGTTCATTACATTCTACAGTGCCTTGTTGTTTTGGAATAGGGGTAAAATATAGATGTACTCAGTGTCGTATATTTTATTTGCGAGTTGCGATCACACTTTCAATCTTTCTCCCTACTGTTTCTATCATTTCGATTGTAATCTTATATCTCCTGGGCTTTTGCCTCTTTCCATCTTCTTTACATCAGCTCTTATTTCATCCTTAATCATTGGGAGGCCAGACATCACTTAGACTTCCGATAAATCTATTGTTCATAACAATATGTAATATAATTTAAAACTAATGATACAGATAAATATTTTTATTTGCTTTTCCCAGCAGTAGCTGGAAAAGCCATTGTTTTTGTTCTGATTTTTTTTCTTTTTTCTTGCATACTTTTTCCCTCTATTTTTGCACTGGATTTTTCTGCCCGGCACTTTGGTCACTTCCCTAATATTTAGTGTCAAGCTAGGGTGGGGTGTGCATGTGAGGACCAATTAAAACGGTTTAAGGGCAAACAGTTTACACCACTTGATACTAAAAAACTGGTCAATTGACCTGAATAAAACTTTCGGGAAAGTTTAACAAAGTTTAAAAGGAAGGAATTATAATGTGTTGGGGACGATCCCCTTAAGGCATGGGCGTCGATCGGTGGGGGACTTTTAAAAGTGAGGGAACTTTTCAAAGTAGGGGACTTTTCAAAGTGGGGGACATCATATCAATTGTCCCCCCCCCCCCACAACTTTTCACTAAAACGCCACTCTTCTAAGCGTGTGGAAAAAAAAAACAATTACGAATGACTTTCATGAATTTTGTGTATTCACTTGTGTTGTGGTCTGTTCGAAGTGCCCAATACTGAGTAAAAACGCAATTGTTTGTACAATTCGTAACCATCTCAGTAACCAAACACTCCATCGATTTTATGGATACGACATGATTGACGGCGAACACAACGTTACGCTATATCCCCGACGCCGATTATTTTTCCAACGATTTCATAAACCAGGATGTAAAAAAGGTCAAAAGACGGAGACCTAAGACGGGGGTTTTTTTTTAGCCGCATTACCGGAATGTACTAAGCTAGAACAGTCAATGCTCAGTGGCGTAACGCTTATGCGCTCTCGTGCATCGGTCGGCATATGGCCACCGACCCTCAGGACTATAGGTCCATATTAGTCAATGCGAGACGCCCGTGAAGGAAGCGATCTCCAAGAGAAGGGGAGGAGATCTCCTGTCGGCAAAAGTCAATAATTTGGTCGAGGAGACTGCTTTCAAAAAGCATTTTTACCATCTGAGTGTCATTTTCGAGCGTTTTTAGAGGGGCATATTCTTAAAATTTGATCCATCATGGATGGGGCTGAGGTGATCAACCGTGTTCGACCTATTGCCCCCCCCCCACCCCTAGAAAATGTCTGGATCCACCCATGTCATGATAATGATAAATTAAGTAAATCACCTTTTATATTTGTGAAATAAAAATGTTTGGGAAAGTTTTACCAAGTTACAAGGAAAACGTTGTTGTGCTGGTGACAATCCAGGTTAGGTTGTAAATTTAAGGGACATTTAAATTGCTTAAGTCCCAGTTATAAATGGATGAAAATAAAACTTTGCAGAATAGTTTTTAAAGATTTAAAGACTTTTGTGGACAGTGGACTAACATATAAACGCAATTTGCGTTTTTGTAATAAAGCTTTTAAACCAGCTGCAGCTCATAGGTTAGACTCAAAACGCAAAACTACCGTGATATGCATGGACAATTTGTGCTTTCAGTCACTTTTTCTGCACGGAAAATGCAATGGCTAACACAAGGTCGGCTCATAAAATAGCGCGCAATGTTTATGAGTCTCGATGTACCTCGCCATCACCAACGCTGTGGCTGTAATTTTTTTTCTTCATAATTTTTTAGTACTATAATTATTTTGGTTTTCCGTCTTTTTTTTTACTTTATACGTTTAACGACTTTTCTTGTTGCAATTTCAACTTCATTTCTCATTATAGCAATGAGGAAAAGTCCTATGTTCTGTTGTACAAACAGACATAGTAAGTAAATATTTTTATTGTTTAATTGTTTTTTTGTTTTTGTTGTCGTTTTTGTTGCAGTTGTATTTTTTGTAGTTGTGTATATAAACAAGGACCTAATAATTAATCTTTGATATGAACCTACATTATTTTTCAGGCACATGTGATATTGTATGTTTGAACGGTGGAACGTGTTATACTACTAGCAATTCAAAAAGCTTTTGTCGTTGCCCTTTTGGTTTCATCGGACCAACTTGTAAAATAAGTAAGTTATTAATAAGTAGCCTCAAAAAGGGATTTCATGAACCTATTAAAAAGAATAATATTATGAAGGTGGTGAAGCTGTTAGTAGCATGTTGGTAGCGGTAAAGATCGTTGCTTTCCGATCTCAGGGTCCTTGGTTCGAATCCTTCACTGAGTGATGGAGCTGTAACTTGGTCGTTAAGATGTTTGTCTTTTAATCTCACGGTTATTCTGGGTTCAAATCACCAGTGATATGAACAAAATCATGGGTTTTCATCTATAAACTTTGGAACGGACGGGTCGCTGATCCATGGTCCATGGGTACAGTTGTGTTTACTCGATATTAAGTTGGATTTCGACTTCAAGATTTGGGAATGGAGAGATGTTAGGGAGTGTGATAGTTCGTTCCAATTGTTTACTTTGAACATAGAATCGTATTTTGTTGCTTTCTGAATTCCGTGTGGTGAATGTTGATAGGAGGCCAAAAATATACAGATTTTAACTCTTCGTTTTGATTTTTTTCTTTATAGTTGTTGGATACTGTCCTTGCATAGTGTCACATGGTACCGGTAATAGATCTGATCATCGCTAACTTAAGCACCGTTGACATTTACTGTCCGAGAAAGCCAACAAGTGTTTTACACTGTTTTGCTAACTTCTTGAGTCACATATTTTGTATAGGAAATAATTGATTTTAGGCTAAAATATCTGGAACACATTATATTATTATTCGTATAAGGATATTAGTAGGCACATGTCCTTTTTTTATATTAAAGACCTTTAGGCTTAAATTTCTAGCTGTTAGCATTGACCCAGTTATTAATTAATGCTTTCTTTTAATGGGTCGACGTCCAAGCAGATATTATAATATTTGGTATTTTATCAAACTTAAAAAAAGATCATTTAATTTGTTTACAAAAATACTGATATTGTTTAGGTTATGGTTGGACTTTGCACTCAAGAAAACGATGTTACAAACTTCCATATGCTACATACATACTGATTACATGAAACCATAGTATCGGTGATGAAACGTCTGCATTGTAAATCGTTCGTTATGGTATTTTTTATAATAAAATACTAAACCTTTAAAAATTGTATTTGCAGCTAGTCATTATTTGTATTTGAGTATACAACAATCCAACCAGTAAAACCAGGGAACAGTTTCTGCAGGGCTGTATGTTCATCAAGCACACCTCGGGCCCCCTCTTTTTTGGCAGAAAATATATGTCTTTGGAGATTTTTATATGATTGGAAAAAAATGCAAGAAAAGAAGGAGGAAAGAAGGAGGGGAGGAAGGGAAAGAGAGCGTTTATCCAGTTCCCGATCGAGTTAAATTTTTTAACAATTCACATTGGCGGACCTGGGAGGTCCTAACCCCCCCCCCCCCACCCCCCTTGGGAAAAAAAAGAAAAATAAAATGAATTCTATACCTACATTTTCAGGACCCGTGAGCTGAATTTCTTTTGTTAAAATTTTAAAAAATCAATTTTTAATTAATGTGTTTTTTATATACCTTTTTTATTTCTTCTATTTTAATCATTGGTTTTATGTCTGTTGCTGTGTTTTTTATCCATTGTTTCTTTTGTATGTTTGTGTTGAGAATTTCTTGAATTTTGGTGTTCTGATTCAATTATTGTAATACACTCATATACAGTCTTTTGGCTGTCTGTTCGTAATTTTTAATTTATATTTTTATCTGAATAAAGAATACAGTCCTTGAATACAAAATTAGAAGTTGGGAAAGCTCATTTCCCGTCATTTAGGAATCAACATTTTCTCGGGGAGGACCCCCGACCATTTATTTTAGGGGTTCATCGATTCACGGAAAAAAGAATACGTATGCAAAGTATGTATACCGGTACAGGCCTATTTACTGTAATAAGAATAAGAAAAATTTACCAGACCGTTTTCAAGGGGGAAGAGGGGACCTTGGATTTTTAAGAACTTCAAGAAAGTCATTAAAGACACTTCAGAAGTCGGGAAAGCTCATTTCCTGTCATTTAGAAATCAACATTTTCCTGGGGAGAACCCGAACCCACCTTTCTCTTTGGGGTTCATTGATTCATGGAATCGTTTTCAAGAGGGGGGGGGGGCGACCTTGAATTTTGATGGACCTAAAAGTCATTAAAAGACACATCAGAAGTCGGGAAAGCTCATTTCCCGCCATCTATGGATCAACATTTTCTTGCAGCCGCCTTGAAAAAAAAGGTCACTTGTCCTGTGTGTGCGCTTCACATGTGTGTGTACACATTACGTGTATAAAGTCTACTCTAGTAAAAGAACATAATTTCTATTTTAAGAGATG
>NW_022727891.1:939408-953583 GCF_011630105.1 Anneissia japonica
TTACCCGACGGGCGGGGGGGGGGAGGGGGGGATGCCCCAACGCGGGAGAAGATTTCCCTGACGAGAGCAAAGTGGGCGTGGTCGAGCGTTAATATATTAACAGAAAAGAGAAATCCGCGAGTGCGGAAAATTCCCAGTGACCCCTTTCAATAAAGTGTAGGCCTATGCATTTGCAACAGATTCCTCTTTATATTTACTCGCAAAAAGTAACTTTTGTGAGGCTGTGAGCAGATTATTTGCAAGAGGGATAACGCCCTGTATAAATACAACAAGTTTGAATGACAGGGAACCGTGTTTTGTCTTGTCACTCTCCCACATTTTGAGAGACTGAAAAACCAACAATGATATTAGGTTGAAAATTATTCTCATAAATGACCCCCCCCCCCCCACAACCAACTAAAAAGAAAGAAAAAAATAACTGCTAACTATTTACGCAACAGCTGTACACCTTTTTTGCCAGCTAAAAAGCACTCTTAGGTTGCGGGGCCGGTCCAGATGTCGACGACCATCACCCCCTATGAATCCACTAAGGAAATAATCATTCTGAGATGCCCGTCAGTCGGCCAAATGCTGCAAGTATTGAAATAACAGAATATTCTAAAGCATAATACTGAATACTGCTCGTGTATTATTTTAAAAAGACTTTTGCAAATGAAAGTCAAATTACCCTTTAAATTAAAAACATGACAATAATAATTTTGTTAATAATGTTGATGCAGTAAATGCTGTTGTGATGGATGTATACATTCCTTATTCGTCACGTTTTGACTTATTTTAGTGATTAACATGGTCATTTTATAACTAATACATTTTATTCAATTATTTAGTGCACGCGGTTGTATCAGTCGCACTCACTAAAGTGGTAGGCCTACGTTCTTACCTACGTCTAATAATAATAATGATATTTCACAATACCTGATGGTACATGAAATCAAATTTAAAACAAAATGAACAACATAAAAAAGGGTGAATTAAAGGCCCATGGTTACAATATAACAGAGATGGTGATTGGAGGTAATTTATAGAAGTAAAATAAATGGATACATAATTTGGTGTTATTAATGGGATAGTATAATATATGGTTTCCTGTTAAAGTATATAGACCAATTAAATGAGATACAATTAAATAAAATACTGTAAAGTAAAACAAAAGTTTAAACAGGTAAAATAGTCAAACAAAAGCAAAGAGAGGACTTGCCACGAATCCGATCCCTTTTTATGTTTTTTCATTCTGGACAGCGCCACCAACGAGAAAGTCTACAAAATACTGGACGAGTCTACAAAATATTGGACGAGGACGAGGAAGATCAACACAAGTGAGAATTCATTACTTAAATTGCGTTAGCACAGTAGAGGCAGAGTATCAGATTGTAGGACGTAGGTGACGTAGGTTAGCCTGGGTTCCAGGCCCTAATTTTGTGTTACTCACGCTTTAATGCGTTTAGTGCGTGCCATATCTAATTTATTTGGCGTCCCATACTCGACCTATTATTTTTTCGGATCACATGTGTTGGTTTTGTAGCGTGACAAGTCCTCGTCCAATATTTTGTAGACTCGTGTTATTATAAAATTATTTTTTACGATATCTTAATGAACATATCAAAACTCAAAATATGCCAATAATAGTAAGACATTTAAAAATATGGTGCTACGATATATTTCTTCCAGAGCTAGCTGTGCACGTGTCTGGACAGTAAATCCTCTCAAATATTTTGTCCTTACCTACTTAAATTAGTATATAATATTATATACTATTATATACTTAAATTAGTAGGCCTATATATAATGGTACATGATGATAGAAATATCCTTTGAGATTCGAGCCTGCAGACTATTGTAGAGTAATGTAAAAATGGTCAATGGATTTCTAAGCCATTCCCAACCTCACTGTCTATTTAGGCTGTGAGGGTGGGAAGTGTTTATTCAAGTTTTTTATTTCTATAATTCACTATCTGCAGCTACATTACTAATGACATTTGTGTTACTACAAAAACATAAATATATATATATTGCCACTAATCGCAACTTGGAAAGGATCAGCCTTTTAATCCTATATAATAATAATCATTATATAATTATTTGAACAATTTTATTAAGCGCTTTTACTCGGACGGTGTCACAGCGCAGTGCATTTTTGACAGAGCAAAAAATGTACTTGTGATGACCAATAGCAATTGTCTACTAGGTATAACCATGGAGAAAATAATGGTATAATAATGCTTTAATGCTCATATGATTTAAAGGGTAATAATGGAATTTTTTATCATTCTCGACTAAATAGGCCAATAAATTAATATTTCTGAACGCTTTGACACCATAAGCAACTGTCTACTGTCAGTATGTGTCAAAATAAAGAAACCATACATTTTTCTATCATTTGATCTTGTCTACTTGCTCTTTGCCACGTTTTAAAAAATAGCAACATGCTTCTTCTTGTTCATTCATTAAGATTCATATTAAGATACATAAAATGATTGCTTTCACGACAAAGGGCACACCGGAACTTCTTCACTAATTATACTACTAGTACTTTACCGTATCATTTGCATAATACTAAAACACCACTCAAGAGAGCTCAATTTATTCATTGCCAATTTGCGGCAACCAATGCTGTAAACATTTCTAAAGAATACTTTACCACAGTCACATGAAATGCAAATGCATTAAACTTTGTTATCAGCCTGCATTTGCTGCATCGCGATGCCTTGAGGTTTAGGGTTTCGTGCAGTCTGTAAAGAAAATAAAGGGCTTATGAGCAACAAAAACGGTTTGGCTGCTGTAGCTCCAAGGTTTATGTAAATATTTCTTAATTAATCAAATGTATTTTTGTTTTCAAATAGAAGCAGTTCTAAATAAGAATCATTGCATTTCCTTTATTTCATTTTATTTCTTCATTTTATTTATTTCTCTCAGAACATACAAAACAACAATATACAATACATTAAAAAACTAAAACAAACCCAAACAAAAATTGGGTAATAGATACATTAAAATAGAGAGGAAAAAGAAAAAGCGAAGTGAATCAACAAATTGGTTTCCCTTTTCATTTTAATGTGTCCCAGTGAGTAAGGACAAAAAATGATCAGTACTTTATATTAGAGTTTCCTCAACTAAGTTACGAAGAACTAATCTAAGGATGCTAAAGTTAGAAGATGAGCACTTTTATAATAAAACCTAAATAATAATATGTTTAACAACAGCATGCAACAGCAAACAAAACAACAACAATAATCACAACAACAATGACTGATATAATACACTGTAAAAACAGGCTTGGAGAATTTAAACACTCCACGCAATACATTTCCAGTCTGTCTGTCCATGGTATGTTTTTTTTACCCCTCTGGAAAATAAGTTCCTTAATAGGGGCTTAAGAGGGTTATCCAAATATCTCTATTTCGTTTTTCGACGTGCTTTTTTTTCTGTTTTGTATATTTATGTTTGTATGTGCAGTGGAGATATTTAATCGGCCTAAATCAAATCAAGCCTTCAGTGACACATGTAAAAGCTGAACATGTTTAGACATAGGCCTAGCTTAATTTTTTTTTTAATTTAATTTATTGCGACTCACAAAAAACATCAGACACAGATAAAACAAGGAAGCAAAAGGATAGGTTCCACATACTCGAAGTCCAAAATAAAAGAAAACGCGCCCTGGACGGAAAACATCATTTTTTATTTTATTTTATTTATTTATTTTTTTTTTTTTGCTTTTCTTACTTCGGCCAGCGACCCCTGCTACGCTAGTCGCAACTCGACCTTTGTAGATGCAACTCAACATCTGTTGGCGTAACGCCTACTCCATCGATCTACATGCCCACACGTTCGGACAGTGCATAACATTGCCAAACGATATCGAACCACGACCGGTGCAACAGTGGCCACTGGTACTTTTGTATTTTTCCAATTTTTTAATTTTTAAAAAAATTTATTTTCATTATTTATTGAACGTCTTAACAATCTCATAAATTCACCGAGCGGTTCTGAACTTTTTATTAAACTAGTAAGCTTATTCCACATGACAACCGCACCGCAGAAATAACTGTATCTGAAAACATTTACGTTCGACGGTACCAGTGCGTAATTACCAGAAACGAGACGGATAAACCTGGCTTAGAAATATAATCAGTTAAATTTACGGGAATTTGCTGGAATTTAGCTTTTGCGAATGTAACAAAATCCTTGCTTTCCCTACGCGTTTTAAGTGTGCTTATGATCTTGACGTGTTTAGAATTAAATGTGCTTAGGTATTTGACACCATGATGTCAAATACCTAATAACATTTATTGTTAAAAACGTCAGAAACCTAAACACATGCCGAGACTATGAATGCTAAGAAATATTATATCAGTACTTTATACCGTCAATCAATGTGTCATGTCTGAGACAACTATACTTCTATAGTTGTCTCAGGTCATGTTATGTCATCATACCATGCGCAGAGAGGAAACCATGCGAGTAAAGTTTGAAGATGAGTAGTTTCATCATCAGACCAAAAGAGGCGCGGGATTTTCCTGTCAGAATGTGTGGAGGTGTCCCCGACGGGTAGGCCGATGTCCCCAACGAGAAAAAAATGTAGCTCAAAATCTCTCAAAAGTGTTTCAGCTGGGAGCGAAGCCCCCGAAAATATGACAATTTAAGCGTTTCAAATGCTTATGTAATGGAGTCTAATAATAGGACGTAGAACATATATATACATTTTTTTACTCCCCGACTAATTGTGACTTTTGTCCACGATGCGGGGGGTGGGGCAGCTCTTCCCGACGGGTCAGACAAAAATAACATAACGCGAGAGCAACAGTCTCAACATCAACAGCAGTAGTAGCAGCAACAACATGAGAAGTAGCAGTAGTGTAGCAACACATCAACAGTAACAACAGGAACAGTGTTAACAACAGAACACCAAAAGCAACAGCAAAAGCATCAGCAGCAACGTCAACAATAGCAGTAGCAGCGGAAACAGGGAGTGGAGTAACTAATAGCTTGGTGGTTAGCTGCTAAAGTTATTATTTTGGTAATTTTTAGCCCTATATAACCATACACTACTTTTTCTAATCTAATCTTTCCTTGATTTCGTGTTTTCACATTTAGGAAAATCCTTACTTTATTCTCAGCATCATCATTCATATAATCGTATTTATATTTGATCAATGTCTCGTTATCACAGTGGCAGCACGATACGCAGGGTGAGCAGGAGGGTGGGCGGAAGAAAGTGATTTGGTCACACACTAAATTTGCCTAGCAACAACAAAATAACAGAACCAAGAGTCAACAAGACTAAAAGTACATTATATATATATTTTTTTTATAAATAAGTTCACAAAAAGAACCCGAATGTATATCCATTAAAATTACCAAAAAAAAAGACATTTGTTTGTTATGGGATAATGCCCTTCAATATCATTTTCATTATTATTATTATCATTAACATCATCCTTATTTAAAATGACAACTATGTTTTTCATTTAAGTATAATAATAACAAAACATACTTTATTATAATATTCACAAAACATGTTATTAGACTAGAGTAGATTATTATTGCCTTTTTAAACATCTTTACGTTGTATTTCATTACATTGTACAAACTTGCTTCTCCTTCGGGAGGTTTATGGATATAAATGATATGAAAATTAAGATCTATATTAAGTTTTCAAATAAAAAGAAAAACCATAGAGTTATACTAGACTAGAGCGCTAACTTCAATGCATTTGATGTTCTAAACTTCGGGAAAGATGCTTAGATTCCACACGTTTTCAATGGCGCCCTCAATTCTTCGTGGAAGTTTTGCTAAATACAACGGGTTCAGCCGAGGGGGCGTGGCTTCGTATGTTGAAGTCATGCATAATTTCAGCTATAGTTCGTCTTTAGTTACAGCTCGTCCTCGACACAGAGTGGGCCCTGTTTGTAATCACACAGCATATCAAAACACAGCAACTCATTCCTTAATGGTACCATGGAGTAAATATGTGATGGTACAACCATGCAAGAAAAAATAAGTTGTCCCTGTGTGATTTTTCTTTCCAAAATTAGGATTCCTGGAATATTATCAATTTATGGGGTCTACACAGAGTGAAATAATACATAAGCCTAGTTAGTCTTATTTTAGCGGTAGTTGTAGTAAGACCTTTGGTACAGCTTTTGTTGAGGCTCAAGCGTTGCAGTGTACCTTACACGATTTAATTTTTTATTCCTAGATACTGTAGTTGGCATCTTTTTGACTAGACTTACTATTATTTTTAATAATAATAATAATAATAATAATAATAATAATAATAATAATAATAATAATAATGATTAATGAAATAGTAATGGTCTTAATGGCTGTACAGTAATAGACCTAGGCCTATGTATACTGAGCATTAAAGTGGCGCTTTTCTATGGCGCGCGGCCATCGTGTTGAGTACAGATCATAGAGATATAATAACAGCTCTATGGCACAGATACACAACTCTGCATTGCTTCATCGGCGAGTTAGCACTCTAGTTGTTATTTTAGGAAGTTTTCGACTGCATGACGATGGTAGGACGTAGAACGTAATGACGTCACTAAAAGTCATCTGCGCATGCGAGAACATTTAAGTTCTCCTCCTCGTCGCGTGAATCCTAGGAGGACGCAATTTGGCCAAATCTACGTATATGTAGAAAATTAACGTAGGACGCCTGGTAGGACGGTCACGCATGAGTAATTCCGTTCCAGCGTCACGTCGAAAGCTCCCTAACTCTATGAGAAAACTTACTATGGAAAACCAAGCAAAACCAGCCCCTAGGCTGAACATCAATGTTATGAAGTCGAATTTGCCTGCTGTTCCAGAAACAATTATCTCAAATAATATACCATATGCTCTAGTCAGTGTTCGATACTCAATTCCATCTTTAACGTAAAACTTTCCAAACCTATATAACATTATGAGAATCATATAAAAATTATACAAAAGAAAAATGGTTTCTCGCCATAATATTCAATCATTAGAGTAAATTCTAACCCACAGCCTTTGGAGATCAAAGGTTGTAAGGTCAACCATGCCATTCCCACATCATTCATAATCTCACAGCACAATAAGCACCCTAATAAATCTTTTTATTCATTCAAACATTTCATTCAATTTTATTAAGCGGCACAACCATCCAGTAAATTTAAAGAGAAAAATGGTGGGTCTTCGTTTTTCGGGTCTTTGCTTTGTAGACACCCATATAGGTTTGTCTTTAAAATGAAGACTGTTGATAATTTCACACACAGATGTCATTTTTTATTTGTTAACAGCCTGATGTATTATCATTAAAATAAAAGAAAAATCAGGGTTTCGTTTTTTGGGTCACCCTGAAAAAATGGTAAATTTGGTGCTGTATCCTGTTTGAAATTATGGTATTTATTATTATTTATTGCATAGAATTTATATAGCGCACATATGAAGATAATTGCTAAAGATTTTTCATTTTTCTGGCCACTGGATACAGAATCAATCATACAAACATGCAACCGCCTCCACACCCAGCGTAGTATTACTAGTTGTGCGTGTAATCGCCACTAGCAAGTAAAGTCACACCCAAATGTATGGTCGTATGATGGTTATAATAATAACATTACTAGTAGCTTAGGTGGTAAGATATATTGTTGACATGGAACAGTTACGTAATAAACTTACCTAAAGTTATATCCTAAAGAAGCATCTTTATCTCTAATATTATCAAGCCTTTCGAAGGAATATTCTGGTTGGCATGCATCATGGTTCCTATCTAAGTTGCAATTCCACTTTATATAAATTCCTATCACACCCCCCTAAATGAAAAGAAAATAAGAAAATAATGAGAATCCTCAATGTTGGTGATGCAGACACTTACATTCCAATCCCCTTTTGCTCTTTTGGCGTTCCATATAAAACCGCAGAACGACTGAGACACGGCTACGGAATACGGAAGTACGTAAACAACTTTGGTTCAGTCATCAAACCCGGCGGAATTCGAGGACAATTTCGCAGTTTGATACAATAACCTAGTCCAGCACAATATAGAAGGCCTACAAATCCTGATTTGCTAACTTTATCATTATTATTTTTTCAAATATATTTTCTCAAAGAATATTCGATATTTCTATACAAAGAGCTAAAGCATTTATTTGTAAAAATGTCAGATTACAATTTTATAATATAAATATAAATATATTTATTTTTAGCATTTTATTTATTATTTCAGATTTTGTATGTCTTCAATTGTAGCCTACAGTATTTTTTTATGCAACTGAAAAAAAAATTGTATGTATCATTTTATACGTTACAATAAATTTATCTTGTATTTTGTATAATAAAATTGATTGATTAAATTTAATTGCAATCCTGATTCTCGAAAGCATATCTGTGCGCTTACGGTTTTTATGGAAAGTTGGCGCCAAGTCAACTTTTTCATAAGAATCGTACGTCACGTACGCGAGTTCATCCAACAAAACCTCGGTTTCCTGTCGATTTGTGATTAATCGACGTATCGCAGAGATATTCAACACGTCGGTTTCCTGTCTAGCGTGCTACGACGATTTTAGCTTACGTTATCACGTCGCTTTCACTAAAAAAAAAAAAAAAAAAAAAAAATGTTGCAACCGGTTTCCTGTCAAATTTCATATTATCTTGGCTGAAACGTCAAAATAAAATTGCCCTATAGCAATATCCGAGGTTATAAGAGCAAACACTACGAGATAAAAAAAAAAACTCCTTCTAACTCAAACATGAAATAAATGTACTCTTATCAAAAGCAGTAAAATGATTATCCTTAACGACAATGTAGGCCTATTAGATTCGAGAAATAATACAATCCGCTAGAAAGAAGGTTTTGAATACAATTAAACAAAATTCACATTATATATATTTCGGGAACGCCTGCTCTATTCTTCAGCGTAATGCCTACTGAATAAATAACATCGGATTAAACAATTAATAGGTTCATTTCTATGATCAAACAGAAATTAAATGATAAACAACAGATAAACAAAACGATCGGCACAATAAATATTCGTAATATAATACATTTTATATATCCCGAAAAAACGTCAACCGCTTATATAATTTTCTTTTGTTTCCATTCTACTATGTTCATCAGGATATATGTGCACATATATACATCCCTGTAACGTATTTCCTGTTTCAATGACAGTGGATTAAAATGAAATGTAAATTTTAATGAGATTTCAATGATAATTATTGGTGCACAGATACCTAATGGTGATGAAATCACAAATTATAACGGTGTTTGTGATTACACAAAACCCCTAAATATCGAAAATGCAGACGACACGGTCTGTGGTCAGAGTAGACCTGAAGTCTCGATAGGCCTATCACCTTTGTGTTAACCATGCTCCTCAAATCACTCAATGTATGTATAATAAAATTATACGGAGCACTATGGAAAAACAGTGTAAACCGTTTTCATAAATGATGGCCATACTGACTAAAAATGTCATAAAAAAAAAAAAAATAATAATAATAGCTACGGCTACTCAGTAGTAACAGATTTCAACGTGTACATTTTAAATTGATCTAAATATCAACCAATGTTGCTCTAATTCGTTAACTGCTATAAATATTTTAGTTAATAAACTATGTATTCATAAATATATTTATTACCTGGTATGCAAGCTTTGAAAAATTTTGTTTAGCCTCTTGGACAATATAATCCAAGCCAAACACTGGACATGATGGTTTTGAGATTTTGTCGTAATGACATGTTTTAAGTTCTGCATCAGTGATCTCCTTAGCTATATTTTGCCTGGAAAAATGTTACAAAGGTCAATTTGAATTGTAGCTTTAAATATAGGCTAGGTCTATACGGTACTCTTTATTATTTTTTTTTACAAAAACCTTGAAAACACTGGATATGAAGTACTTTAAAGACTAGATTTATTGACAATACACTAGTTTTCATTCACTTAGTCCACTCCTTCATTCACATGAAGAAGTGTACTGCGCGCGAAAGCTAGAGTATTGTTAATAAAACTAGTCTTTAAAGTACTTCATATCCAATGTTTTACTCAATATCAAACTAGTAGAGCTCATCTATTTTTATTATTATAAAGAATTGTTCCCTTCTGGAACGAGCTGTCTTGTGAAGTCATAAATCTTTAATCACGCCGTTCCTTCAAAATGGCTGTTAAACATCATACACGTTTCATAAATTTTATAATTTTGGTCTAAATAATACGTTATTGTATCTCTTTTCATTTATATTGTGCAACAGGATGAAAACCAAAATTAATTTTAAAATTTTAAACTTGAAAGGAATTGAAATGATTAATAAGTATTGAAAATGTTCAACTCTGAAATAGTAAAAAAAGTACTGTAAATTTAATTGAGTTCTTTCTATAACATTTTAAATATTAAAAAAAGAGTTAATACGTACCTTTCAACATCAAACTTTGGAAATCTAATGCTGTTCTTAATAAGAACTGTGAAGTTTTGAGCTTCTAATAACATAGCTTCATTCTTGCTGCAAAACAAAATTAGTAAATAGTGTGATTTTTATATGTCTACAAGAATTACTGTAGTATTTAAGCTGACATTTATAATTACTGATTACGATTTCTAACACTTTATGTATGATTATATTCTGTATTAAAAGTGGCGAAAAGCAAGGCCTGAAAAATCTATTCTGCACATATTTCTATGAGTACCGTTTTACACAAAATAATTTTAAAATTAAAACAATTGATCACAGCATACATGTCAAATGCCAGAAAGTTACACTTTGAAAGAATTAAGGTGGAGGAAATATTTTAAAAGAATTTTAATCGAGAGATCGCTGATCATGTTGCTTGTATCATTGGCCAAGACACTGTCTGTACTTGCCTCTCTTTTGCCCAGGAGTATTATGGGTAACTAGGAGGAGGTTTGATTAGTATACCAGAAATTAAAAAAAAGTTTTGAGCAGTTTTATCTGAAATGGATATGCGTGTTATATATCTATATATAATTTAAAAAATTATAAAATAATATATTTTTCTCTAACCAAGGTATTGTGTAGGAGATTTCATTTAATCGCAAGGCATAGTCATAACTGACGATATGATAGGCGAGGAACGCAAAAACAGTAAGAGTGAAATGTACCAAAAGTATTCTTGGAAATGGTCAAACACTGTAGATCAAAAATAATATATTTTTCTCTAACCAAGGTATTGTGTAGGAGATTTTCATTTAATCGCAAGGCATAGTCATAACTGACGATATGATAGGCGAGGAACGCAAAAACAGTAAGGGTGAAACGTACCAAAAGTATTCTTGGAAATGGTCAAACACTGTAGATCAAAACTTCAAATTCTAAAATCATTTTTTATGGAATTAAGTACCTTTAATCCCTTTAATCCTGAGAAACAACGAAATTCGTTGGATTTAATTATAAGGACCTTTTTTTTGTTTTGAGTATTTAACACAGCTTCATGCCAAGGAGCAATACAATACTTACAGTGGTGTCTCATTATACTCCACAGGACACCAAGCTTCAATTTCGCAAGTTGAAGTATTGTCTGTTGATCCATTTGGGTAAATGTACGTCACACATTCACCAGTTTTAACACCTGTAAAAATAATTACAGTCAGAAAACTAAAGCAAATTTTTGATTTTTACTGTAAACAATCTCACTGACGCTTGGGTGTTTAGAAATAATAACAAATAATTACAATACTGTACAGTACTATAATATAACCATATACCTCCCACCATTGTAAATAGGCATATGTGTTTTTATTTTTCCCCTTCATCTTTGCTTACTAATCGATTTTTTTATTTTGTTTGTTTTTTTAATTGTTTTTTTTTTTGTTTTTTTTCCTCTGTGTGTAATTTTATTTTAATTTTATTTATTTATTTATTATTTATATATGTACATGTGTGTGTGTGTGTATGGGTGTGTATGTGTGTATATGTATATATATATATATATATATGTATATGTGTGCGTATGTGTATGTGTATATATATATATGTGTGTATGTGTGTATGTGTATATATATACATATATATATACTATTGTGTAATAGAGTGTATCTGGTGGTATTTGAATCTGTTCAACCATGAAGCCTCCGTGGTCTAGTGGTAATGACACTCGCCTTGACAGCGAGAGGTCGCAGGTTCGAGTCCCGCCAGAGGCATTTTATTACACAATTTCTTTATTCATTTATTTACAGGACATACATTCGTTGAGAGCTATGCTACACGATGTATTTATTAAGTCCTTTATTCGAACACTGTATTTACCTTTCTTTGATGATTTATATATGATTTAACAGTGTTAACGGCTATCTTGATTTATATTATATACATATATATATATATTAGTTAAATTTTTATTTAATTTTAATTTCATTTTATATAACAGTACAGTATATTATATTGGTTTTGGATTTTGTAATGCTAATAATTTTTTTTTAGAAGATGAGATTGTGTATTGTAATATTGCATTATATTATATTATGTTGTTTTATGTATGTTAAAAGCAATAAAAAAAAACAAAAAAAAAACAAGCGTTGTTGACGGTATTTAGTATATGTGTACAGTAATTCTAATTACTGTCAACAATTACCGTTATACAATTATCGTCCTATAATATAAACAGGGCCTACATTGGCAAATAGATTAATAATAATATCTATAATGATATAGTATAATATTGATGATGAAAATAATAATAATAAGTAATAATAATAATAATAATAATAATAATAATAATAATAATAATAATAATAATAATAGTAATAATAATAATAGTAATAATAAATAATAATAAATAACAAATAATAATAATAAATAATAATAATAATAATAATAATAATAATAATAATAATAATAATAATAATAATAATAATAATAATAATAGTAGTAGTAATAATACTCACAATAATAATGGCCTAATATATTATATATACATCGATACCACAATCACACTTACACTAATTATATACACATATGGCCTACGTAGCCAAATAGATTAATAATTATATCGATAATGATATACCCAAGTGATACCCAAATGAAGGTAATTAATACCGTACCGTACTTGTGCAACTAAGAGCCCCTTTTAACGTGAAAATTGTCTTAAGCCCTCTCAATTTTAAATAAGCTCCCCTCGATTAATGAAAATATTCAATCATAGAGTACCGTAAAGTACATCACCAAATTAATTTTCTGCATCAACTATTCGCATCTATCTTAGCATTGTCGGTCCATCTATCCACCTGTCGGTCTATCAGTCTCCATTAAGTTTAACATGGTTTTCAGTTTTGATGCATCTTTAGAATCCCGTTCTTGTTACCCTTTGGATTGCTACCCTTTTTTTGGATTTAGAACTACAATATTTAATATTTAAAAATTAAAATACTCTATGGCCATTTTCAGTCAATAAAAAAAATGACTTCATCACTCTCTTATCTAAGCAAGAAACCCTGCAATGTTCCTGCTAATCTGAATTCGCAGATGGCCAACACGCTTACCACCTCTACCACCAACAACACCACCACCACTAATTTCATCCGCTGTTGTGTAAATACCCCCAACATTCTTATCATGAGCCATTTTCGCGGCGATTACCTTTTCTTCACCAAAACTATTCGTTTATCTTCGATTTAAAAAATAGGTTCCCCTTGAATTTTCCAATTTCCCATAAGCACCCCTTCAATTTTCATCTATTTCCATAAGCGCCCCCTCAATTTCCACTTTGTTTTCATAAGGGCCACTTAAAAAGAGCCAAAAATATTTTAAGCGCCCGGCGCTTATTCACACAAGTACGGTGCGTGTACAGCAATACTAATTACTGTCAACAACTGTCATGCAGTTAGCGTCCTTGATATACACAGGGCCTCATAGGCAAATATATTAATACTAATATTTATAATGATAATAGTAATACTAATATTGATGATAAAAATAATAATAAATAATAATGATAACAATAATAAAAAATATTAATGATGATGATAATAATAATAATAATAATAATAATAATAATAATAATAATAATAATATATTATGTATACATCGATCCCACAATTACAATTATACTAATTATATACACATTTATGACCTACATAGGCAAATAGATTAATAATTATATTGATAATGATATACCAAAATGATACGGTTAATCGTTTATATCAACAACAAAAAAATCAAATATGATGTAAGTAGCCCTAGGCCTGTCTCTTATC
>NW_022727891.1:955458-959728 GCF_011630105.1 Anneissia japonica
GTGATTATTAAAAGGCGGGAAATGAGCTTTCCCGAATTCTGAAGTGTCTTTTAATGACTTTAATCCTCTCCTTCTTCACTCTTTCTTTTCTTGCATTTCTTTCCGATCATACACAAATCTCCATAGACCTGCCAGGGTGGGGGGGGGGTCTATCTGCTTTTTGACCTTCAACTCTCTTTTTTCTAAACTATGTCAAATGCTTCCCAGTATATATTTCAATTAAATAATTAATTTGACATAGAATGTCTGTTGTTATCATCTCAACAGTACAATGCATAAGCCCAATATATTGACCAAATAAATTGTGTATGTTCCCTCCTCAGGCCCTATCTATTTAATGATGAAGTTTCATTCAATAACACAAGAATACGTCTACTAAAAGTTGACATAAAAATAGTGACAGTGTGCCATATGTGCAATAAGAAAAAAAGAACATTTATCAACTGTACTATAGATAACCATGGTTGGCATAGGCATAAATAATGGAGGACACATCATTAGCAACTAATATAAAAATCAAGGTCAATATGATAGGTATAATTTTTGCCCAACCTGACCAATACGATTGGAGAAAAATAACCGTTAAATATTACAATGAGATGTGTTACAATTCAGGAAACGATATCTTCGCACACATACTTACACAAAAAATGGAAGACTACAACAAATAAATGGCAGTCATATACACTATTACCATGGACCTATTACAGTACAGAAACATAACTTCATGCTAGACTTTTATGGTTTTTTTCTATAAACGTCCGGCGACCCTGCAAAATATCTTGTCGACCCTAATGTTGCTGGTAACCTATTGAATACAGGGTACTTAAATGAAAAGACTTTTATGAAACTCTCACCTCCGCACACCTTTCCCTAGTTTGATTAGGTGTTATTATCATATTTGTCATCACAAAAAAGGCGTTGTCCAGCTAGGGAGAAATCAAAATACAAAATAGAAATAATCATTGAAGTTTTCATCTTAGTTTACACATGGAAGAATTAGTTTAGACTATTACTAATTCCTCCATGGTTTACTATTGTGTATCTTGTATGTTCATAATCAGCTTGGGTGTGGCTTAGCGTTTGTAATAGCTTAGCGTTGGCTTCTTGCGTAGTTTACCCTACTTCAACCCCGGCTAACGTCAGGTTATTGGCAAGGCCGGCAGAACGTTTTTCAAAGTGGGAAGGGGCCTAATAGCGTGGCCGGAGATTTCACCGACAGACATTTGGCCTGCAGACTATCGACCGAAATACCATTTCGCCAAATGCCAGTTTGCCGACAGGTCCATGCGCCGACAGCCAATTTGCCGCCAGACAATTCGTCGACATTTTTTGTGAACATGTTAATGGATGGATGTGCCACCAGGTAGCTTATTTAGATGATTAATTTTTGTGGTCTGACGTAACGTATTACTATTCTTTATAATAATGGAAATGCCGTAATAATCTGGGGCGGATGCAGGGGCTGCAACGATGCGATCGCACGCCCCCCTCCCCCAACTCCAATTTTTTTATATTGTATTGTTTATATGTACATAATACCGGTAAAATTTTCAAGATATAGAATGAATGAATGCTGTAAATTTTGTGAATTCGTACTATGATACAATAAATAGGGTCATTGTAGCATCAATCTGTATCATGGAGTGTATTTAACTGTCATTAAATCACCAAAACTACAGTAGGCCTATAAACCAAGCTTGTTTTCAATTTATTTTCTTTTTTGAAATTCATGTACAGTGTATGTACTCTCTCGAAAAAAGCCTATGCTATCTTGAAAAAAGCCCATGGCTTTTTTCGAGGGTAAATTTACAAACTAAAGACGGGGCTTCAATTCAAGACGGGCTTCATCTCGTGAATTATTTAATTAATAATAAGTCCGTTTAACTTCAAATCAAGGTTTTACGGTATTTATCAAATCCCATGGTGACAGTTATAGTAATGATAAAGCATGAATGGTTAATTGATATTTAGTACAAGCATTACCAGGGAACAGTTGAACAAGTAATTTAACTGTTCCCTGGTATGACTGAGTGGTATAATAGTATACAGTAGTGTGTTTCGAACTACAAACACAAAACTGTGATTAACAGAATTCAGGCAGCGACAAGTGGAAAATTTGTAGTTAAATTATAGATACACTCTGGATATATTTTGTACTTGAAGCAATGAAACATGACATACTTTTTTACAGGAAATTTTGTTTTTTACATGTAAATCTTCCAAGTCTTCTCAGAAATAAATCGGTAAATGGTTTGATAATCATTTGTATTGTGATCTATTGTGTCTCTTGTAAATAATGTTCCGACAGATCAGATCAGACAGCCTCTCTGAAGCTATATGACAGGATATTTCGTCGACGGACAGCTTGCTGACAAAGGTTTCATCGACAGTGTCCATTTTAATCGAAATAGGCTCGTCAACAGCTAAATTCAGTGCTTTTGGTATTGTATTAAATCATTAAAGCAGGCCTAACTAGGCTTTAAAACTTATGAACACGTTAAAATATCTATTCCTCGCACAAGTAGGCCTATAATCCAATTTAAACACTATCATCAATTGAAGTATTTCAAAGCATTATTGCTTTAGTTATTACAGTCGCTTATGATGTTCTTAGTGCTAAAATATTTAATAAAAATATAGATAAACATGTGTTTATTATAATCCTGTATTTAATATTTTTTGGCAGAATCATTTATTGCATGATTAATATATTGAAAGTGCGTCTGCATGAATGGATATATATAAATAAAGACTTTCCATGAAGATCCAGTCTTCCAAAAAAAAAAAAAAAAAAAAAAATCTGTCGAAGAAACACCAATCACAACATCACAAAAATAAATTGTCGGCGACATGTCTGTCGACGAATTAGTTGTCGGCGAACTGGCTGCCGGCGAATCGTACAGTCGGCGAATTCCGGTGTCAGTGAATTTTCTTTCAGTCAACTGTCGGCCAAACGTCCGTCGGCAAAATGGCATTCGGCGAAATGTCCTAGTACCACCTAATAGTAAGATGAATGGTTTTAAATTTAGGGGTGGGGAGCATCATTTTCCCCAAAAACCCCAAAAAGGAAGGAGGGTCCTGGCCTGGGAAATGAGCTTTCCCGACTTTGAGCTAGGTGTCTTTTAACGACTTAAGAACTTTAAAGTCCTTCAAATTACAGTAAATAGGTCTGTTATGTGTTTATACATACACAGAAAAAAATGAGTAGTTGCATACGTGTACTTTTCCCCATGAATCGATGAACTCCAAAGAGAAAGGGGGTTCGGGGGTTCTCCTCCGGGAAAATATTGATTCCTATATGGCGGGATATGAGCTTTCCAGACTTCTGGGCTGTCTTTTTATGACTTTTAAATTCTTCAAAATTCAAGGTTTCCTCTCTTGAAAACGATTTTATGATTAATGAACCTCAAAGAGAAAGGTGGTTCGGATTCTCCCCGGGAAAATGTTGATTTCTAAAATGAAGAAATTGAGCTTCTTGAAAACGGTCAGGTAAATTTTTCTCATTCTTATTACAGTAAATAGGCCTTATGTGTACACACATAAAAAAAATGAGTAATTGCATAGGCCTACGTATTCTTATTACATGAATAGATAAATACCAGAAAGAAAGGGAGGGGTTCCGGGGATCCTCCCGGGAAAATTTCGATTCCTCAGTGGGGGAAATTAGTTTACCCGTATTCTGTGGTGTCTTTTAATGACTTTAAAGATCTTCAAAATTCAAGGTTTCCCCTATCGAAAACGATTCCATGAACCGATGAACCCCAAAGAGAAAGGGGTCCGGGTTACCCCCATGAAAATTTCTATTTCTTAATGGCGGGAAATGAGCTTTCCCGACTTCTGAAATGTCTTTTAGACTTTTAAGTTCTTCAAAATTCAAGATTTTCTCCTTTTGAAAATGGTCAGGTAAATTTTTCTCATTCTTTTGTGTTTACATACATAAAAAAAAAATTTTGGATTTTGTTTGACAGAACGATTAAAGAATATTTCGTTAATGTGTCATTTCAAAAAACAAATATTTACCACAGGGGGTATGACATAATCCGCTGGATCCCAGATTCTGTTGTATGGAGTGACATCTTGGACGTTTAGATCGAGGCTGTCTGTTATATTTGTGTAGGCAACTCCCGTTACCTTGGCTGTAACAGCACTAACAACTTCATCTGTGTCTTGACATCCTTTACTCACAATGATACTCCTAGTAAAGGCAAACATATCTGACAATCTAGGCTTCAGTTAACAAGTGCTTATATTATATGCAGTGTATATA
>NW_022727891.1:959874-965939 GCF_011630105.1 Anneissia japonica
TGTCTCTTATACACATCTAGATGTGACTAGTCCTTCCTCAGTGGCGAGTGAGTGAGGGTTGAAAAAGCCAGATAGTATAAAGTGAGAATTTCATGCAAGCATGATTAGAAACAATAGGCTAGGCTAGGTGGGATTAGAATATATATATATATATATATATAGTGTTAATGTTAACGGCTATCTTGATTTATATTATATGCACTTATTTGTTTCCTGTTGTGTAATGAAGTGTATCTGGCAGTAATTTGAATCTGTTCAACCATGAAGCCTCTGTGGTCTAATGGTTATGACACTCGCCTTGACTGCGAAAGGTCGCAAGTTCGAATCCCGTCAGAGGAATTTTATTACACAATTTCTTTGTGTTTTCTGTAGTTGCCTGTGGTTGTGAATCTTGGCATTTTACTAACTCCATCAAGAAGAGACTTCAAACATTTGAGATGTGGTGTCATGATGTATTATTATGTCCTTAAAGGCCAACTCAGACAGCGTCGGCCGACGCAGCCAGACCCGATTTATCGTCGGGGACAGTCTTAAGCCGTCGTGAGAAATATTAAACACGTTTAATATTCTACTACGCGACTGCCCCCGACGCACACCATAGCGTCTGCGTTCAACTCACACAGACCCGACGCGACAACAAATCGCGTCGGGCTGCGTCGGCCGACGCTGTCTGAGTTGGCCTTTATAAACACTTGTTAACTGAAGCCTAGATTGTCAGATATGTATTATTCTGTCCTTTATTCGAATACTGTATTTACCTCTGTCTCTTATACACATCTAGATGTGTATAAGAGACAGGTTGTACTCTCATTGAATTCTAAAAATTTTATTTTTTAAGTTACTAAATCGAACGAACAAAAGTATTCTTCAAAATAGCCTCTTCAATCTCGTAGTTCGGCAAAAGCATGGTAAAGCATAAACAGCATGGTAAAGCGAAACATTTATTCAGAAGAGTCGTTTGAACAAGAATAGTTTGAATAGAATCAATTTTTCTTTAATTGCATGATACTCAGATGGCTTTGTTTAACTGGAAATGCCACAGTGATATGTATTTAATCAAGGTATTAACATTTTAATACACTAATTTCATGCTTCGGTTGATAATTGTTATTAGACTAGGCATAATTTGAAAGAAATGTGCTTATTTTAAGGTGCTGGAGGCAAATTGTGTTAATTTAAGGCATACCAGCTTTTTGGGGGTTTTGAGGAGTGCTGAACTCAAATCCAAAGACTACAGGAACCGAAATATTCACCCAATACATGTTAGTGCTTCTGAAGTCAACATCTTTTGAGTATTTGAGTTGAGTAACTCTTGATGTTAAATTGAAGTAATATCTGTCTTTTTAGATATATCTAAGGCTTTCGACAATGTGTGGTATAATGGTATTATCAATATGGCATAAAGGGGACATTACTTGAGTGGTTCCGCTAACTTAGCAAGGAGTAGCGCAAGGTTCTGTTTTATGCCCTTATTGTTTTTATTAATGACATTGTGGAGGATATTAAATGTAATATTAGTTTATATACGGACGATATTTCACTTTATGACAGGGACGTAGCCATGATTTTGAAAGGGGAGAGCCGTTGTGCGAGGTACGTAGGACCCGATGGGGGGGGGTGGCAGGGGAGAATCCCTCTGGAAAGTAGCGCGCTCTGAAAGTTTTTAGGGCTGTTCTGAGATAAAGTGAAAATTGCAATAAACAACGCATTATTGTGACGTGGGTTGGAATATGTGTGCGGCCACCTGCCTGATTGTTCAAATGCTTTGTATTCCTTTGTGTGAGGGTTAGTCCTCGCTGATATGTTGAACCGTTGGCAACGGAGCTGTGAGTGTACAGAGGAAGTAATGATTAAAGGAATACTTCTTGTTGTACCGGTATAACTTGTGTAGCCTGGTCATTTCGGTGTGAAGTATAATAGTACGTAGGACCCCGTGGGGGGCAGGGGAGAAGCCCCCTGGAAAGTAGCGCGCTCTGAAAGTTTTTAGGGCTGTTCTGAGATGATAAAGTGGAAATTGCAATAAACAACGCATTATAAATAATATTAGTATAGCCTAGCAATAATTATATAAAACTCAACAGTGGTGGATCCAGGAATTCAACAGAGAGGTGACCCATGGAGGGACTTTTACAGATTGAGGAACCACCCACCTCAGCCCAACCATGGTTGGGGCTGAGGTAAGAAAATTTATGATTAGGGCACCTCAGAAGCCCGGAAATTACACTCTCAGAATTAAATTTGGATAGGTGGGGGGGGGGGGCTATATTTTTCTTTTTGTTTTAATTCATGGTTGGGGCTGAGGTCCGAAAAATTTGATTAAAAATTATACTTATATACTTATATTATACTTTTATATAGTAAAATTCATCATCATTACATCACCATAGTCAAATGAAAACAAATTTCTCATAATCTTTTATCAAGGATCTACTTAATATCCAAGATCACTTAGGCCAAACCATAGCTTACTAAGCTTTAACTATACTATAATAATTGTGATCAACAAATCACAACTTACTTTTTCACCTTTAGCACAATTTTCTTCACTTTTTAATATTATTAATTATTATCGATTATCACCATCGTCATCATCATCATTTTCATCATAATTATTATTGTTATTACTACTAGTAGTACTGTAGTATTAAAACAAAACTTTATAGAGCTTGCAAAACGATAAAAACCAAACTGAACCATACAATATCACATTTCTGTATCTGAAAGACCTGGCCAGGGACTTACGGATTTAAAAAAATCACGCTTAAGCCTATGTGTTATTATAGTAGGCATATGTATAACGTGTACTGATGCATATTTACATAAATTAGAAGTATTTATTTTGAGTGATCCTTGGAAAGAATTTGTATCTAGCAAAAGTAAGCTTTACAATTTTAACACTGTGTACAAAGGGGGGAGCGGCGACTCCCACGCTCCCCCTGTATACGTCCCTTCTTTATGATATTAGTATTGGTAGACAAATTTCTGAGCAAAAAATAAATGATGCTTGCTTTCCAATTCCAGGGATCTGTGTTCAAATCCTATTATAAGAAGTACAATACTATTGTTCATGTTGTTTTGTTCTGTATCCTAGGGAACCAAATTAAATATTGGTTATATACTATAGGCCTATGCCTACACTATGAATACAATACACGTCTGCTTCACTTCAACCATGGTGATTTAATTAATGTTCAATCGTTGCCGCTCTAGTGCTCTCGTGAGAACCAGGCTATGTAGATCTACATAATCGTTGAAAATAAACATTGTTGCTCTACAAACAATAATACCTTTCTTCACAATAGCAAGCCATGTGAACAACCTCGTATCTTTTGAATTCATTCTAATAGGCCTATATTTTCCTTTGTCAGTTTCTGTACGCCAATTTACACTATGTACTGCAAGCATGCTTTGTAAGCATAATTCATAAGCATGTTTAATATTTTACTTTGTTTTTTTCCAATGATTTGCGAAAATTTGGGTGAATTGAATGCATTAAATCTAACCTAAGTATACTAATTTTCCGTTAGTGTACCTCAAGATGACCGAAAATGACACTCTTTATATAGGAAAATTTATCATCACATCACCATTATAGTCAAAATGAAGCGAGAACAAGTTGTGTGATTGGTTGATGATAGAAACGCGCTCAACTTGCTAACCGATAGCGCTGGCTAACCGTTAGCGATAACCGATCGGGTGTTCACACAGGTGTAACCAGGCTATATAGATCTAACAATCTGTGTAAGTACCATTTTGAAAATAAAACGTTGTTGCTGTACAAACAATAGGCCTAATGCCTTTCCTCAAAATAGCAAGCCATGTGAACAACATCGGATCTTTTGAATTTATTCAAAAATATCTTCCTTAGTCAGTCCCCGTAGGCTACGCCTATGTACTACAAGAAATAAAATCTAAAAATGTATTATTAAATAAAAATAATAACATTTCGGTAATTGCATATTCATTCGTGATTCACTCAGGTCTGTATTACTAAACACATAAAATGGAAAAAAAAATAGTGCTGTAACTTACACGATAATTACACCCAAAATGCCAACTTGCAAAATGCGATAGATTGAGCCGATTTTGCGGTTCTCGATACGCATTTCTTTTGGTGTATCGTATCTACATATTGTTGACAGCACGCCTTCGCCATTTTTTCCCGACATTTTGTTACAACAAGATAGCGTTCTCTGCGATTTCTTCGTGCATCTGTAAAAGGGAGCTTACGAAAGAAGACGCGACCAGTTCTACGACGACCCAATGAAGCGTGAAGACAACTGCGCAGGTCTGATTTCAATTTGCCGTTGGCCTGGTTCTCAAGAGAGATGCTAGCATCCGGATCGGGAGCTAACCGTTAGCGCTAACCGTTAGCACCTACGTGAGAACGCCCGGTCGGTTAGCGCTAACCGTTAGCAATATCCGGATACCGCTAACGGTTAGCAAGCGCTATCGGTTAGCAAGTTGAGCGCGTTTCTATCATCAACCAATTTCTTATTGACTAGTGATTCGATCATCATATTCTTGGTATCTGGATCCGGGGACGCACGGTAGCTAACGGTTAGTAGGATCCGGATCCTGCTAACCGTTAGCTGCCGTGTGAGAACATAGCCGATGTCTTCAACTTTTCTTCAGCCTGGTTCTCACAAGACCCCTAGCATCCAGATCGGGAGCTAACCGTTAGCGCTTCAGTTAGCACCTGCGCACAGTGGGCCAGACTGAAGTCAAAGTGTGCCAAAATTAATTACCGGTACTCATTACAGAAGCAAATCTAAGCAAATACAAGACTTATCTAGGCTATGTTCTCACACGGCTGCTAACGGTTAGCAGGATCCGGATCCTGCTAACCGTTAGCTGCCGTGCGTCCATACGAGAAAATCCCGATCCGGATACCAACAATATGATGATCGAATCACTGGCCAATTGACAGATTGATCATAGAAAAAGAAAATAATGGATTGAATAATAACTGATTGATAGAATTGAATTATTCAATATCGAAACAGAAATTAGGCCTAGCTAAGAAAAAGAATAGGGCCTACACATAGTTGCCAACTTTTCCCAAAAGAAATCCGTGAGAACTCCCTCGCGTTGCGTAGCAATGTGCAACTGGCTGGGGGCAGGGGGAGGGCCTAGGGTACCACGCGTGGTGCAATACTGGTTAATAAATTCACACTGATGGTAGCGGGCGTAAAGAGGGTAGTTTGTTTATGATTCTAATGTCGAGCGTACTGGGCTTGCGCACAGCATAGCCAGGGTTACTCTATAAACGCTACAGACGAATGGCAAATGATCTATTTACTGAATATTACTGTAAATGCAGTTCGCAAATCATTAGTTTAAAAATCTTGATCCGTGAGTAACCTTGAAAGCCGTGAGTTTTTGTTCATCCGTAGTAAAACTGGTAAATGAAACATATTTCCTTGCCTTGGCTCATGAGATACTGGCAATGGCACTCACACCGCCACCTCGGTTGGAGGTTCAATTTTTACTATGTAATTTATACCGTGATCTATAAAAAATGAAACCATGATGGTAAACCTAAAGTACCGGTAGGCGATTTTGTAATTACCAAAACAGACAGGGTTGACTCAATTTCAGGCCTAGTGTAGGCTAGATAGGACCAGACCAGGTTTGACAGCACCCACTAGGGGTCAGTGCATTTGTCCGAAGGTCCTTTGTTCCGAAAGGCCTTTGGTCCGCCGAAGGTCTGTTGGTCCGAAGTAATTAATTCAAAGATAGACAAAAATATATTTGAAGAAAACACATGTTCGGGATCATCATGTAGGTCTATATTCTAACATTATACAATTATTGCAGCATGACTTGTCAGCTCAGTTTATGTATATTTTTAAAAAATTATTAGAAATTGAAAAGATTCCAAGCGAATGGAGTATAACTAAGTATAACTTCCTAATGTTTAAGTAGGAGAGAGAAAAGATTTTAATAACAATAGCTTCCATCCAGTGTTTGGAAAATCTTTAGATTTATTTACTTATGACCGATGGGAAACAGTTAACTACTTTCTCACTTTTAGTAGACACATTGACAGTGGCGGCGAAAGC
>NW_022727891.1:965984-1024860 GCF_011630105.1 Anneissia japonica
GTGTGATTTTTTTTTGGGTGGGGGGGGAGTTCTCCGACAAGAGCAAAGTGAGCGTGGTCCGGTGTCAATTAAAATGTTTCGAAAGTGGTCCATGGGGTGGAACAATCAATTTAGGGGTTTCAGAGGGTTATTCAGTCGATTCTAAATAGATACTTGGGGTGGGGGGGTGCGGAAACAAACTTACTAGGGAAATTTCTCCCCACCCCTGTGCCCCCTGTAGTGCCGCCACTACACATTAAAAAGCAAATAAAATAAGCACTAGACATGATTCGTATCATAATACATTGAGTTTTAATTCATACTACTGGTAATAGTTCAACAACTGAAATTCTCACTGGGAACATCTCCCTATCCACGATCGAGAGAGGAATTTTACTGATTTGAGTTAGCCAGATTTTCGTACATTTCGCAAAATAACGGAAATATATATGTATATTTTTTAAATGGTGAGGCAGCGAAAAAGGATGTGGGAGGTGACAAGAAACTAGTTTTTTTTTTTACTTGGCCTTTCATGTTGTTAGGGGAAATATTTGGAAAGAATGTTTTAGAAAAGTGATCTTTCCTAATTTATCGACAAGTGACAATGGCGCTTGTTGTAGCTCCTGTTCCATGTGTTTTCCTTGTTACTGTTTTCTTCAGTCCTTTCCCTCACTTAATTTTGAGATTTTTTACCACCTAAATACATTTGTATTGTGTGTTTTCCTGTAATTTGTCCTTGTTTTCCTTGTTTAAGCGCATAGAAATATTTAAAAAGATTGCCTTAAAAATCCCAAGATTCGCAAAATAGTGCATATAGTGTACATACAACTTCATTTAAAATTCCAATTATAAAGCTTCTTCAATGAATTTCTTTATACTGTACTGTAATTTGTACTGTACAGTATAACGAAACAATGTCTGGATTTTCGAGACTAATAATTCGTTCGTTTTGATGATTCAATTACTGTGTAGAATTTTCTCAAGTTAGGGGTGAGGATGATTGTGGGAAATGTTATATATAAATTAAAATTATATACATGAAAATGACAGGGCAACTGTTTTTATTATATTTGTACAGTATTACACAGAAAATATTCTAGCAGCATACTTTTAAATAGATAAAAATAAAAGGCTTTGATTTTTATAACTGCGGGAGGTGTAAGCTGGTAAGAGTAAAGTATTTTTGATAATTTTTTTTAACTTATAGTTGTCAAAATAAAACACAATGAAAATAGCTTTAAACAACAGCATTATCAGAAGAACTGAAAAGCTACTAAGCTTCTAATGGAAAAAATAAACAACCCTCATTTACAACTGTCATACGTGTTATAAGGCCAATAGCAGCCAATTGGTTCACTTCTCAATAGAAAAAAATTATTAAAAATTCCATATCATTTCAAAAATCCTAAGATTTAATGAAAAGTTTACAGAAAATCCCAAGATCCCAAAGGAGATAAATCCAAAGCATGAGTGGTCACATTGCTAGCGATATGATGCTCTTATAGTTGCCAGACGAACTTGCAAAAATGCTCCCGACGGCTATGTATTATATATTTTGTAACATGAAATATTATTAATAAATTAGCTGATTTATTTAGGTTTCACTGATGAAAAAAAAAATCACTAATTAATAGAGCCCCTGACAAAGCAGTTAGGCCTAAAATAATCGTAAACTTTAATTTCACCATCTCCTTCAGGAACGAGCAACCAACTGCAATGCTATTTTTGTGTACACTAATAATACTGAAACTGGGATAGGACTATGAATTACGTTACATTATTGTGAATGGGTGTACATTTATGTCACGTTTACATAATAGGCCAGATAACGCCAAAGTAGCAACTGCCGACTTCTTATTCGAGCACAGGACCTACTAACCACTGTCCATATATTTTACTGAGCTATAAACTCAGGTTGGTAAAATCCATTTGCTTCGAAAATTACTGAAGAAATCTAGAAGATTTGGTTACCATGCTTCCTCAAAAAATACTAACATTTTATGGTGTACGGTAAAAATGGCCCTGGTAAAAATGTCCCCAAATGACTGGTAGGTAAAAATGGCCCTGGTAAAAATGTCCCCAAATGACTGGTAGGTAAAAATGGCCCCCAATAATAAAATTCTTTATTAAAACTGATTTTTTAAAAATCATTATATGCATTTTTTAAAAACTGAATAATTTAGTTTTTAAAAAGAATCTAACATCAAATAAATAGCCATTTATATTTTA
Source organism: Anneissia japonica (assembly GCF_011630105.1). Taxonomy (NCBI): domain Eukaryota; kingdom Metazoa; phylum Echinodermata; class Crinoidea; order Comatulida; family Comatulidae; genus Anneissia; species Anneissia japonica. The sequence continues at coordinate 968,193 of NW_022727891.1, forward strand.
CTTTTTGCAGGAATTACACATTAAAAAATAAAAAAAATAAGCTATGAATAACCCTTTTTATTCTTTTTCCCATTTAAATGTTAAAAAATAGCAACAATTTAATCAATAAATCAACATAAATCATGCATTTATTAATACTAAAATAATTTATTTGTGGCCAATTTCACGGAAGCGGAATCACAATTTTTCTGAAATTCAATCCGGGTATTGCTAAACCCTGCAAAAATGGGTTGATATGAACATCAAATTATTATTTTTTTAAAGAGAATAATAATAATAATAATAATAATAATAAATACTTAGCCCTAACAGCCGCTCATAAAAAAATATCTATTAATTAATCAATCGTGACGTCATCACTGTAAAAAAGGACGTCTGTGACTGTATTCCCTCTCGAATGCTGAAATTATTATTATTCATCGTATCCGTACTCTGTATAACTGCTGATGTGTGTAGATGAGTTAAACGCGTACTGCAGGAGGCAAAAATCAGCATACGCACAGCTAAATGTAAATACGCACACGTATATTGATCATATCACTATAGCAACCGATGGCTGCTACAACAGTTGGTTATAAAAAAGTAAAATTAAAAGACAGCGATTGACTTATAAAGCAATTATTAGAGCATGCATCGTACACTAAACGGAAAATTATTATACTTAGGTTAGATTTAATGCATTCAAAAATTTTCTTCGGGCCTTGCAGGCCCTCAGGAAATTTTTTCAAGCATTAAATCCAACTTTCGTACAATAATTTTCCTATAGTGTACTATGCGGAGCTCTACTAATTGCTTATTAGTTTTCAAATACAGGGTATGCATATGTTTTCTGTAAATTGATTAATTTATTTTTTTATTTAATTTTATAATTGGGGCCATTTTTTATTTATTGATTCAATACATGCTATTTCACAGTATTTAAATATTTGAAGATTTAAAAAAAAAGTAATTTCTATTAATGAATTATTTCATTGGGGCCAATTTTACCTATTTGTCATTTGGGGCCATTTTGACCGGGGCCATTATTACCAGGGCCATTTTTTCCTACATCCAAATTTTGCTAAGTTTTAGATTATTTGCTGTAAATGAAAACGTGGGAGTACTTTTTGTAAAATTAGAAATTCTAAGCTTAAATCTGTCAAGCATGTCTTTGGTCACTAAATGGTGGTGATGAAGTTAAAATAAAAAATTTAGAAGACCTCATTTTCAAAATAGTCATAACGCTTAATTTATATATGCAGAGTTTAATCCATGTGAAAAAAAAAAAAAAAATAGCAAATATCCAGAAATACATATAATTTGATAATATATACACATACAATTCATTATGCAAATAAATCCTTATCAATATCCAACATAAATCAGTACTGACAAACTACAACACATGTGTTTAGTGCTTATAATCTCATACTCAGAACAAAACAAATTGTTGAGTGACTGTCTTGAAATATCGCTATATTTCGGTTGGCTCACATTTAAACAATCCACCGCATCGTGCAGCCTTGATAGATCTACATATTAGCACAACAAATTTACTTAAATACAGTATTGTAAAACAACCCCACTCCTTCATAAAATAAAATCTCTAAAATCAGCAATATAATGACGTCATGTCAAGTAAACAGTGGCATATTTAGGTCAGTGGTATAACGCCTATGCGCTCTCATGCGGCGGTCTGCAGGGCCCCCAAATTTTAGGGGCCCCGAAAGGGCCCTACCCATAGGTTCCTCAATCTAGTATCCTGACCAAAAAAGACTTGTTGATAAATAACACCATAATGTGACGCTGAAATCGACTGTAGGGCATACAGTATATCATATTATAACGATTAAAGCGAGGGGGCCCCCCTTCTCGGCCGGGACCCCACCAAATTTGTCAACAAAAAATAAAAATGGAGATAAAAAGAAAATTATATACACAATTTTAAGTCTGTGAGTGCCATTTCCGGCCATCTAGACGTGCCATCATTTTCTTTTCTCAGCCCACAAGGGAAACAGCATAATGTGTGTCTGAAATCGACTGTAGGACATTTATTATATCCAGTGGCGGAATAAAGAGTGAAGGTGAGGGGGAGTTGCCGGCCTGGAGCTGCCGGCCCGGGCCCCACTAAATTTTTAAAATATTTTTCAACTGGAGATAGTGCCATTTCCGGCCATCTAAAGGTGCCATATTCATAAATTTTCTTACCTCAGCCCCAACCACGGTGGGTCTGAGGTGGTATAGACTCAACTATGAAAATCCCTCCCTGGACTCAATTTTCTGGATCAACATTATATAATTTATTCGTCGTTAAAAACATTTAGAATAACAATGCATATCTAAAATCCCACGATGGAATTGGTGACCCCAGGACCAAAGACCCCATCGTTACACCACTGATTTAGGTGTCTTGAAATAATGGGGGGGGGGGGAGAATCGCGAAGATGCAGATGGGGCCCTGATGATAAGTGACAGCACACAAGGTTGCAAAATAATGTACGAGGTGATTTTTTTGCTACGGACATTTTCACTGTGGAGGAGACTGTGGGAGCATTTTGGCCTCTGTGCACCACCCTAGATGCGCCACTGCAAGTAAGTCATACTTGTAAGGTTTACTGTAATAAATCGGAAAAAATAATGGTTCATACATTCTCAGCTTTAAAAATTGCGGGTGAAAATAAATATTTTGGTTTCGAATATTTAAAGTGTTTCATAGTCTCAATGCTATTAAGCCAAAAATACATTCTGATCTTCACATTTCCTATTTGTTCTCATATTACAATGTCATACAATGTTTCTAGAATTATATAAATTTTAAGTATTTATATTCCAAATATTCTTAACAAAACACACTTTTTCTATATAAAATCATACATTTTGAAAATAGAATATTTCCATCAGTGGCAATTGAAAAATAATGTATCGATAAGAACAAAATAAAACAAACCAAATATATTGTAAACAACACCAACAGAAATATCAAGCAAAAAGAGTTTTCTAATCAACTTTACAGGCCCAGCTTGGGATTTAAACCAGTCAGCTGACCAGCCCATTTGTGTGGTATTGAGTATTATATAAAAAATAATTCTGTGGCTATTGCAAATTATATACATTACAAGACTGTTCTTTTTTTTTTTTTGTTAAAAAAAGCATATAAGGCTGTTCTTGCAATATGCACTGAATAAATGGAAAATCGATAGTTTATCAGAAATATTAATTACTTTAACAAAAGGTTGTGGGTCACCTATATGTTATTAAAGCACTCTGTGGTTAAAACAAAACATGCAATAGTGAAATCAGCAGATGAAAATGGCATATTTAAACAAATAACTGATTATTGCATAATACTTATAGTATTTACAATTACCAACACTATCACACACAAAAAGGTATTCATATGTTCTGTTTTAATTATTTCTTGAGATTTTTTTTTCAGTTCAATAACAGAAAATTAAAAATGTTTTGTCCCACACAACCATGTGACTAAGAGTTGAATTTCATAATTGAAGCTACAGTAAATGAGACCATGGGAATAGATGCAATGAAACTATTAAAAAGTTACATAATGATTATAGAATGAGTAAATATAGATTCACATTAATCATGCATCAGACTACCACAATTAAGTGGATTTCCCAAGCAGTTACCTGGTCCAATACTGCTGGTGTTTCACAAATATACAGTAACATATTTCCAAAATATAAACAGCCAATAGAATAGTACACATGTTTAATGATATTGTAATAGATTTCTTTCCCATTTAAAATTATCCTCATAGCATGGAAGTATAAAAATATTTTATACTTCCATGCTCATAGTAATACACACTGAACACAATGTGACTATACAACAGAGCAAGTTTACTATAGCTGCATACTGCTATTGCTCTCTGTGAAAATTGGTCTTAAAAAAAGGCATAGAGCTTGTCACAGGGAATCAGGGCCAGAAGTTTACTTACCACTTGGCTGACAGCTGCTAAGATTTTACTTTTGCTCTACATAATTCATGTTGTAGGTCTAACAGAAGTCTGTCTGCTTTACTTTTCCTTAAAACGTTTCTTTTTTCTATTTCAGTCTCTCTTTCATTGTTCCTGTTCAAATTATTTTTTTCATTTACCACATCTATAAAATCATCACTTGTATGTCCAGCTTTAAGTTCAAAACTGTCTCCTTGGTTACATAAATCATTTGATAAATATTGCATTTCTTTGTTGTTAGATTGGTTAGTATTCAATACTGTTGTGTCTGATTGGGTCTCTGATGATGAGCTTGAGAATGATTGGCTCTTGGACCTCAACTTCCCACATGATTGGCTCTTTGATACAGGAATTGCTTTTCCAACAGTCCTGGTTGATATTGGAATTCTGCTACAAGGACTTGGGGATCTAAATCGCAATGATTTTTTCCTTTCTCCTGAAGTGGTCTGAAATCAAAATTAATCAATATTATCAATTTGTCTTACTATATAATTCATATCTTGACTTTTCTTAGATCATTAACAATACTTACAGTGGCGGATTCCGCAGGTGGGGAGCCAGTCTGGACCCACTCCAAATTTTTCAAAATTGTAAAAAAAAATAGAGAAAAAAAGGAAATTACATCCAAATTGGAAGTCTGGGAGCACCGTTTCTGGCCTTCTAGAGGTAACATAATCGTAAATTTCCTTACTTCAGCCCCAACCATGATGAGGCTGAGGTGGTATAAACCCTCCCTGGGCCCCCTCTATTTTTTTAAATTCCTGGATCCGCCACTGATTTAATTATAAATGGCAAGCCCTTTTACAACACAAACACAAGATGACCCAAATATAACTAAGTCTCATTAAGAGGCTTAGAAAGTGGCGTTGTTTTAGGTAGTGAGACAATTTGACATGAATTTGACATGAATTGTACCCAGTGCCAAAAGAAAACATTATAAAGACTGCTATAAACACAACAAAACACACAACAAACTATGAAAGGGGTTTTTTTTAATATACATGTACTGCACCTATCCGATGCTGTTTATATGAATTGTACTTTAAATGTTTATAGTTCACATAAATAATAAAAATGAAACCATAAAAACCAAGGATAAACAGTCCTCCCCCCCACCCCACAAGCTGCTAATTATGACCATGGAACTATCTTTAATTTGAGGGAGACTTGTTATCAATTAAAAGAAAATCATAATATAATGTACATGTACATAAACAATGTAAATAGAAGAAAGGAGTAGCCAAAACGGGTGTGGATTGATATCACTTGACAGCTAGAGCTTGCACAGGGTTGAGAACATAAGTGAATGAAGCACAAAGGGCGTGTTTCTGCTGAATAACGCCAAAAACACGTGTTTTTTATAAACGGTTAAATTCCTTCTGAACGCGTTTCTAGTAAAAAGTGCAACTAATAAAAACATGGTAATGCATGAGCATTGGCAGGTGGGCGCAGAGCTTAAACGACGGTCACCAACAGAAGTTGAAGTTGACCTTACTTTTGCGAGCTACAGCGCATGCTGCAAAAGAAGTAAACAACACACCACGAAAGTATGAAAAAAGTATGGTATGATCTTCAAGCCTGTCATCCTATTGGTTTAATTTTATTTTTCGCCCCGAATTTCCCGCATACCAGCGATCAAACCAACGAAGAGGTCAATTTGGGTAACTGACGGGTCATGACTAACACGGTATTGCGTTGCAGCTGAAGAGTGTACCACAAAACACGCGTTTTCTGAACACGAACCCTATAACGAATGCATGTAAAAACACGCATTTTTAGAACGCATTCTTAACCGTGTTTTTGTTTTGTTTCTACTGGGGAAAAACACATGTTTTTTAATAACCATTTAAAAACACATGTTTTTTTGCTCAGCAGAAACACGCCCTAACAAGCTCACATGGACTATTTACTGTGTACATAAACAATTTAAAAATCAATTTGGTAAATATGCAACAAGACAACTAATATAGGGTATAAAATACTTTATGAATGTCTATGAATTTGAATAGTAAAGGTGGGTGATTTGTATGGTACATACTACATGGTCTCAATCTACCATATTTAACTGGAATATAAAATAATTATATAGTAGTACTGTACTAACTCTGATTTTTATATAAAATTAATTGCATAAAATAGAAGTACCAAAGCACTGATGTAACTAAAAATCAATATATTAAAAGATTATTTAATAATTGAAAAAATTACTTGTTTTTTGTATGTGTTGAAAAAAATAATTGTTATTGTTCTAGTTTATTGTTAGCTAGATAAACATATGAATGGAAACAAAAAGTATATTAGAAATCAGAGAAATCACCATGACCCATAAGTGTACGAGAATTGATGTAAGATAATCACAAAGTCTAATTGTTTACTCAATTTAATCACCTTAAGAGGCATCATCAAGTGGATACCTTTGTGATCAAGTGTCAGTTATTTGACCTCATGGCAAAGCAGCCGCCAAAGCAGCTGCTACTTGTCACTTGCAACACGGATGCTACAACCACAGGTACAAATAATATTAGCGAATCAATTCTGCATAGGACCTACAAGAAAAACCATACACCGCTTTCACAACAAAATACAGAAACCAAGGTCACAATTACTAGCAATTCTACAGTCTGAGACGTAGAAGGAAAAAATTGGAAATAACCCGGCTGGAAGAAGAAAATTTATAAGAGTGTTGATATATAAAGTTGCTAAGTCATCGTAATCATTGTTTTCTGATTGTCATTATATCATATTTGGAGTTCTGCCGAAAAGGCATGCCACTCAAGACAGCTCACTCCAGTATTAATGGTTTACTTGTAGCTTCTGGGTTATCATTTATAATCATAATCCTCATCATACCTCTTGATTTCTTTCCTCCTATCCTACAATTTATCACTTCCTTCATCCTTCATAATACTTGGACGTAAAGCGTAAGATTGAGATAAATAACGGGGATATTGCTTAAACTAAAATACTACGACTCATGTATTGTAACTAATCACTGTACAATAATATGAATACCGAAAGGTTTGATCTTTAGTTTATTCATAGCTATGTCACCTACTACCCTCACCTTAACTATTGCAACATTGTGTGGGGAAACTGTGGCTCAACTGTTTCCAAACAACTACAAACAATCCAAAACAGAACAGCTCGTGTTGTTTGTGGAGCAGCCTGGGACTCAAAGAAGTATCTCATATCGTGGTGCTATTGAATGGAATAAATTAACCCCTGATGTTCAGTCTTCTACCAATTTAACTATTTTCAAAAACCACATCTGTACTAATAATTAATGAAACCAAAGTTAAATACAGTAGTATGAAGATTGTATAAATCCCTATTTTGATGTTTTCTTGCCTTGTTTTATTTATATTTTACATTCCTTTTTGTAATTTTCTGTTTACTTTTGTGGAATGGATTTTCTTCTTTTCATAGTTTATTTTGCCTTTGTTAGGTATAGATTACAGTACTTTTATTTTATTAATTTGTTGACTTTGGCATACAGTACTATTTAATAATTATATTTTGTATCTATTTTATTTAATTTCTGCATTTAACTTTTGCTTTTTATGATGTACCTTTATGTGTAATTTGTTAATTGTAAATAAGGTATCTCACGGCCATAATGAAAAACAGCATGTATTTGTTGATTTGTGCTTCGTGAATAAATAAAGTTTTACTACTACTAGAGGTAATGCTTTGATTGGTTGAACACTTTTGGTACTTGCGCATATAAGCTTGCAAAATATGGATAATTTTTTATTCCTAATGATGACATAATTAATGTTCAAATATTGAATCCCGACACGATGGCGTGCATTTCGATACTTGCAGTATGTATTATACTATCTTATAATATGAATATTCATAATAAATAAATTACAAAGTTTCCAATACAAGGTTTGAAGTTGCCAAAATCTGATACTACACTATACAATGGATATTCATAAGAAGAGTAATAAATTTAGACATACAATATATATTCATTATTATTAATCAATGAAGTTGCCAATACACTCCTTAATGGGATTTGAATATTCATTAAAAATCATGAATTCGCCAAGAGTCAGGATGATATTTTCTAAAAATCCAAACAACTTGAATCATTAGGGTTCAAAACAAAATCTACTCAAGACATTTTATTTCCGCAATCCAAACCACATTCCTAATTAAATTACAACTTTTTACAAGTGTACAATTGGGGACTTGTAATTGAAAATTAATGGATACTAAGTCTGAAATCTGGAGGGGCCTTTGATTTGACATTCATTGCTTTCTAACCATCTGGCCCATCTAAATATTGGACTATTCCATTATTACTAGAGGAATTACAATTTAATGAATATTAATTTAATGATTAAAAAATAGATAATGTTAGTCTTTCAAGAAACCCAACACCATTTACAATTATAATTATAATTAGTTTTAAAATCACCCACAATTAGGCTTACATTATTGCCAAATGAATGTCATTATTAGGTATAAAATCATTCACAAGTTACAATTATTATATCTAGCCTTAAATATTATTTTATATATTTATTATATAGAATAATATTGTTTTCCAACGAAAAATATTATTTGATTTCTAGTTGAAATAATGGCTATCTATGGACACATTTGAAATTTAAAAAAAGTTCATTAGCTAAATACAGTCAATTTCAATGGTGCCCTTTAAACAAATGGACAATTCTAGTTAAACAATTTTGAGTGGGTCATAGTAGTCATCTTTATAAGGTAAGCATCTATGAATCTTAATCAATGCGTTATTAACTGCATCTCAACAGGTTTACAACACTAAGGTAAGTCAGCAATGAATTGAAACTAATGATGTAGGCCCATTGAATTTATCTTTTGTTAAACATAGTTGATAAAATTAAATGTGATATGAATATGATAAAATATTAATCAAATCATTCTTATAGATAGGTAATCTATGATTTATATATACAGTATAATAAAAGTTGTATGTTTCAATACTCCAAGACCTTAACCTGTGGGTTGGGTAACTACAACACAGTTTTAAGTTAGTTACACATGGGTTGATAAACATACGGTGAAACAACCTATCTCTGCTTTCTGTGAGCGTTTGACATGGCTACGTAACATCATCTGTTAATTGTCAGGGCAGATAAATCCACTGTGCCCACTCCCCTCCCCTTTCTGTTGTTGCATTTTATTTATTTTTTTTGTACAGGTTGCAAGTGCATGCTCAGCTATAATTTTCTTGTTTTTCATCTCCACAGGATAACATAATGTCTGTTAACTGGTTAACAAATGCTCTGATTTTACTGGCAATTATTAATGCCACATCTACAGCTCTAAGCACCAGTTACCTACTATCACCTCAATTAGCGATTGAAATTGCTCAAGTAAAAGCAGAGATAAGAAATGATGGTACAATAGGAGTTGATAATGATCCACTAGTTCAACTTAGCACAGTTGAAAAAATGAAAATAATAGAACAGTACCAGGGCTTCTTCAACCCAATGCCTGAAGATGGCAGGCCGAGCACAGCCTCCATTTCACGATTATCGTTCAGCTCTGAAGATGTTGACATACCGCTAATTAATGTACAGACAACAAGTGTGTGCAGTTGCTTATCACGCACAAAGAGGAGTGTAGGAAACGAACTCAGCAATCAAACAAATATATCATATGAAGGGAATAGTGCAAAATGGACGGTGCTAGATATGATGCACTTGAATAAATCTCTTCCCTCTTCCATTCCATCAACAATTCCAGCAATGAAAAATAAAAAATTGGGTAATAAATTGTCTTCAAACATCAGGAAACTGAAACGCCAGAAATGGTTAAAGCAGTGGATGGAAAGGAAATATCTAAATTCCTCACATCTGAAAATATTTGTAAAAGAAAGTTTGAAGAATAAGGCAGCAGACAGTGGTAAAGTGGCAACAAAAAATAGTACCATGGCAACAGAGATTAGTAACATGACAACCGAGAGTGATGACATGGCAATAAAAAGTAGTACCATGGCAACAGAGAATGGTAGCATGGCAACAGATAGTGGTAACATGACAACAAAAGATATATCGATAGAGGATCGTGTCACAGAAACGAAGGGTAATAGCATGCCAGCAGATGCTGACAAAGACCAAAAGCACTCAAATCGAACTGCCAGATCTCCAAGTGTTTTTATAAACGTCTGTCCTGTTATCGAATCTTGGTCTGACCTAAACCTAGCGGTGACAGAAAATAATGAGCTCGTACAGATTATACAGGTATGCAATTATTCCTAGTAACGTTCTACTAAATTCTATCCACACTATTACATTTTCTTTGACAAAAAACTGTTGTATGACCATATATAGTAATGTGCCTATATATGGTCATAACGTGATGTCATCATGACCATATTTAGGCATATAACATGCTTTTGTCAAATAAAATGTGGTAGTCTGGACAAGGATTTAAGTAAAAAAAAAAAAGTTTAATACTTTTAAATAAATGCAACAAAATGTCATTTATAAGCATTCCATTTTTTTAGTTCAATAAGAAAAAGTCATATCTTTTGTAAATTATCCTAATTATGATAAAAAAAATTATGATTATCATTTTTTAAGGGCCCACAAATGTTCCAGAAGCAGTGGTTCCTAGAGGAAAGGTGCAGAAGGAGCGAGTCACCAGTTGTTCCCAACATTTCTTGCATAAGATCCTTCCGGTTGGTGAGGGCAGTAGTGATTTTTCTAGACATTGAAACACCATTGTCAACACAGTTGGTTAAGGTTGAAGGTTGTAAGGCCGTGCTTAAAGTTTAGGTCAACTTATTGCAATTCTACAGGCGCGGTCAATGTGTAAACTCATGAAAAGCCAATTCTAGGTATGGTTAAGTATATTTTATGCTCTTTTAAAATCAGATTGTTGGTTACAGTTAAAATGTATAAGTTAGTCTGAAACTCCACAAAATATGATGTATGCCACCTTGATTCTATATTTGTTCCAATGATTGAAAAACTTCATTTTCAGAAATAACATACACAATCAAAATTAACTAATCAATATTTGGAAGCAAATGCTCTAAACAACAAATCTGACTAAATATTAAGTTTAAACACTAATAGAATAAATACACCACTCCATTTTATGTTTATCAACATACAAAAGCTCTCCATAAAAATTGCAAAAATATTTAATGTTTTGGTTTTGTGTGAGCAGCTGCAAAAAAAAACCAAAAAAAAAAACCTCACATGATTTCATATTGCCAATAATACAGTAGGTCACTGTTTGGGAGATCCTAAACAAACAAAAAAATTCAATATTGTGTTAGGACCCTTTCAACCACGCGTCGATCGTCTAGAATAATACTTGCACAGATCCGGATAATACTGTAGACATAATTTTTTCACAAAATACACAATCATTCGAAGAATTGAAATTTTTTCTTAATGTATTGTTTTTAAGGTGTATACTCTAACATTCTAATTTTCTCGCATCCTTTCTTGGAGGTGATTTTTTTTGCTTACTCTACCTCTAAATGCTTAGATTTCACTACCAAATGCGGGTTTTTTTTTGCAAAGTCGTTGTGATTGCAAGCTTCCTACTTATCAGGTCCAATGCGGCTTGAGAAGGTCCGACAAGCCTGCTCGTATATGACGCTGCGCGTCTTAAACTGAGGTGGTGGAACTTTCCTATCATTCGACACTATTTCTACCCCTCCTGTTATACTCCTACACTTTTGGAGTCCTTAGGAGGTTGGCTTCACCCACCACAACCAGAACCAAAATGTTCATGACTGCTTCGGTCTTGTGCTGATTATAAAAAAGAAAGCTTTAATGTTTTGATTTTTCAAAAAGATTGACCTCACAATGAAGAAAACCTGAATTATGTTTGCTTAAGATTGTATTATACTTGAAGAAATGGCTAATTGATGGATTGGGAGAAGAAAATTGCACATTCTATCAAATATTTGTGGTCCAGGAACCACAGATTGCATAACACTATGCTAGGGTGCGCCTAGCCTATCTTAAATTTGAGCTTTAATACACTCTGGAAATCGTTATTTCTGCTGCTGAAAATGTTCAGCAAACATAGAGACATAATTATTAATGAAGATGCTGTAATTTTAAACTGCTATCTAGCATCCTAGATACTGTATATCCAATGCAAGTGAAATCACATAGGACTAGCATAGGTCTACCTTATAATGTAATATTTTTAGGAATCATTTTCATTTTATATAAATATATTTTTTGTGTTTGTATTTTGCACTTGAAAAACAAAATTCAATATTTGAATGGCTTACTTTGTACATTTAGAAAATTAGTACCCTGTGAAATATGAACCCCAACTTCAGGACCCCCATAGGCTAGAGAACCCATTGTTTTTACGGCTAGATGCCAAACATCAGAAAAAAAAGATTTATCTGAGCATAAAGCTGTATTAAAGCAGTGCCAGAATGTATTACAAGCATTCTGGAATGTTTTGTATTATATAATGCTTTTAATTACAATTAGAAAAAACAGGCTCCCAGCGAGAGTGTGTGTCTACTCTCTTATACTTAAAAAATGCTTACTTCATTATCTGAATCGGTTATCTCATTTCAATGACGCATGTTCACGTTTTGAACACAATTTTGTTTGACTTTTGAACTCTATTCCTTTTTTAATAGTGGATTTACTGGTTTTTAACAAGGTTAACTGCCAGACGACAACATGGTGTCTACTACACACCCGACAAAAATGCTAAGTTCTTTAGCTAAACTTACTGCATGTTGCCCTTGCTAATTGACTCCACTCATTGAAAAATTCAGTTTGGCAACTGGCGACCTACTGGAGTTGTGCAATATGCGGCAACTAGTTGAGGTGGAACTTTACCTTGATTTTATTATCATTATTATTGTTAATATTATGTTACTAAAACCTACCTTAATGGGAACTTTGAAAATGGAGAGAGTAGAGAACGATAAGGACACAACGTTAGGAGGAAAATAACACAAAAGATATTCCCCTTAAGTCTGGGTTAGTGCTATTTATTGTTGTTATATTATTATTATTATATTATTTGTATTATTATTGTATTATTATTATGATTCATGTCAGTTAAATTATACTTGGAATATAATAGATTTTCAAAATGTGTATTGAACGATAATCTTTTTATATGCCATAAACAACACTTTTTTAATAAAATTAAACTAATGAAAATCGATATTTTCAGTTTCACTCATTTACTGTGTACTGTTACATGTGTAAATAAACAACTTCACTACTAATACTATATCTATTCAGCAGCGAATAATACCATAAATCAGTGATTAGAAACCCAATGGGCTTACTCTCAAGAAGAAGCCCATCTCAAGCCCAGGGCTTCTATTCAAGGTTTTACGGTAAGGGGGGGGCGCTATAGCCCCCAGCCCCCTCTGGCGCCACTACTGAACCTAGGTGCATAAATATATGCTGTGGCTAGAGGTCCGGTATCAGATTCGTTGTCGTTATAGTCTAAAGATCCAGTACCAGATCTGTTTCTCTCTCTAGTTGCAAATGCTGTACACACATCACTCATGTTTAAAGTGACTGAGCGAGCAATATTTACGTAGGAAGGATAGGCCTATTATGTGCAGAAGCTACAAACTTCAGAAGCTTGTAATAACTTACTTCTGTTAAATTCTTGAGCATACTGAATTTAAAAAGAGAAAGCCCAAAATTAATATATATGAATTAACTATTATTTCATATTTCTTTCAGGACAAACGGATGACATTGGATCTGAATAAATTATTTACAATTTTCATTAACTGTGAATGAACGTGACTATTAACACTGACCTACACTTTTTATTAGTAGTGGTTTTGTAGATGTTTTAAAACTTATCATTATGTAGTTGTTGACGGCCCATTTTTGTTTCAGTTGAATTTAAATATTAATTACTTTATAATAATGAATACAATACTTTAATTAAAATATATAGAGTACAAAGTGTTGTTCGTAGCATTTGACACTATAATCACATCAGTCATGTTTAAACTGTCAATGAGTACACAAGACGGCACACATTTCTTTACTGTTTTAATTATTTTGATGATTCCCTTATTAATAACATACGAAAAAAAGTATGGTTTGTTGTAAAATAAAATCAATAAATTCAGACTTCAAAAACGAGCATTCTCCTGGCCTACACAAACCTCAAAATAACACTAGGCATAGGGGCATGCTCTAGGCTAGGCTAGGTAGGCCTAAATGCAAATGCATGTAGGATAGGATCCCCGAGGTGGTGGGACTTGAACTAAATCCTTTCCGAGCCACTAGGGCTCATAGGGCTGGAGCTTATGCCCAGTTTCTGTAGTGTTAAGCGGATGAGAGTTGTACTCCCCCTGGACGGTAGTCCATCGCAAGTTACTCCCCAGCAGTTTGCTGGTAGCCATTGATACAGCTGGGTGGACTGAAGCAATGTAGCTAAAGTGCCTTGCCCAAGGAAATTGCACAGCGGAGACTCGAAACCCCGACCTTACAATTGAAATCCCGAACCTGAACCGCTGTGCCGAACTGCTGCTACAGGTGGAACTTGAAAGGGGAGTCTAATTCATTCTACATTTTTCAATGCCAGACATCAATTCATCATAATAATATGATGAAAAACATATGCACTGTGCAATCGCTACCAAAGTCGCTACACAGGCATCATCTCTGGAAAGGTTGGGAGTTGGGAAACAGGGCAGGTCATATAGATGCGCTTCACTTACTGGTCAAAATCCGTTGCCGGATCTTTACACCAAAACGACAATGAATCCAGTACCGGACCTCTATGCACATATAACAAAAACATACAGAAAATATGTTTACAATAAGTACAATTCAAAAGTAACTAAAAGGTACATTAAAAACACTAGAACTAAAATGAAAGAAGAAAAATGAAAACTCGAAAAGGAAACTAAACTAAAGGAAAGGTATTACTGAATACAGATAAAGGCATCTTTTTTTAACTTAATAGAAAGAAAATCAAAATTATTAAGAATGTTTCTGGTATGAAAATTACCTGCACACTCACCACAATTTGAATGAGGAAAAACTAAAGTATTTGATATTTGATTCCTAGTAGGTTAAGAATGAACAAAGTGGGTGAAAATGAATTTAGAAGATATATTTAATGGCATTACCATTTAAACAATTAAACACTCCAAGTAGAGTACTTGTCCGATAAAGGGAGGTGGTGGAAATGCCCCCAATTCTTTTTAAACATGAGGTTTTTTCAGTCAAATATCTAACATGGTGATTAAAGGGAAATGTCAGTACACTGCCCTTTGTTCTTACATATTTATTTATTTTTTTATAATTTAATTTTATTTTTATTTTTTAAAATTTTATCATATTTCAATTCCACATCAACAGCGAGTACAAACTTGCCAATTACAGGATGGATACACATATGCCAAAAACATGAGTATTTAATATTAAATCTAGTTTGCATGATATACTGTAGCCATCTGACAGAAGCAAAGAACTTTTTCTGTTCCTCTGATGGTGGAAACAATGAGCTCTTTAACGTCACTTGTATGCTAGGAGTGTTATACATGCAAACATACAGCAAACAAGCTAATAAACACACTTAAAGACTAATTTGAAACTTACCAAGCCATTAACGAAATGGTCTGAAGCAGAAACATAAGTTTAAGTAGAATATTAGAATATGTTAGTTATTAAAATTTATTTGCTGATTTTCACTTTCAATTGACTATAATTACTTGAAACAGAACTTTCATAATGTTTGTGTTTTAATTAATTTTTTGTCTTTGTGTTTTACTTAGAGGTCGTTCACAACTATCACCATTTCCACAAGTGTACAAACTGTACTATTTTTCGGTACACCCTCCCTCCCCTCAAAAAGTATACAAAAAAAATTTTGATTTTGTAAAACATTTTTCCATCTTGTTTTGTGAAGTCAACTAAAGCAATGTAATTGGTTACTTAAAAATGAATATTATATTCATGGTACATTATAATTTTACCATTATTTTACTTATTGCATGTTATTTTGAATTAACTTTTTTATACATAGGTAAAAGTGTACAAATTTGTCTACCCCTCGCCCCTAGCACTTGTTAAAATACTGATAATGTTGAACGACCCCTTAGCTACATGTAATTAGTGACATTTATTTTTTTTTCCCTGTAATTGGTTCTTTTTTGTAAAGTGCATAAATTATATTTTGCATTACATGCTATGTAACTTTATATATTAAACAATATTATATTTTGAGCTACTAAACTGCTACATTTTAAGGGTAGACAAAAAATTAATTCACAAACATTAACTATGCCACTCACCTTACTCTGTTGGAACTTAGGAGAAATTGCGGACTCAGTCTTTGATGTTGGTATGCCACTCCGGAAACCCAGAAATGTTGCTTGTCCTGACTCAGTAGATGTGGAATGTTCTTCAGATGCCATCTGTGGTAATTCACGACTGTCACCAGAAAATATTTGTTGTTCATCAATAGTAGATTTTTGTTGCATGGAATTTTGAGACTGATGTCTGTTAAGCAGTAAGAGTGTTTCTGTTATTTCTGACAATGCAGCATTGTCAGTATGTCTGTCTGCAAAAGTCATTTCATCAAACATCTTTACATTCACAGCCTGATCTTCATTCATTGCTTTCCTTGATTCCACAGGATTCTGAAACAAGGCTTTGTTAACCATACCAAAATTGGCAGCAATCTTGCTTACTGGTTTATTCCTTACAGGACTCTTTTCTGCTGCAGATTCTGTTCTTTTTTGGCTGGATAATATATCTTTTTGAGAGTCTGACAATGATTTACTTATGATGCTGGCCCCTTGAAAAGGGTTCTCAACAATTGTACTGATTGTAAATTGCACATCAGTTCTGTCAAAAGACTTTAATGGGGATTTTAGAGAAGGCAATGGTGTGACCCATGAGCTCAGTTTAGGTATCGATTCCCAACTAATGCTCTTAATAGTTTCATCAGATTGTTCAAGAACCTGGGATATATTTTGGTGCTCTTGGATTGATATATCAGGATCAAGTTCTACCTTCATTAAAAGACCATCTCCACAACTGTGCAGTTCACTGGGATTTTCTTCATATTGATAGGTTCCAGCATTAACATCAGTTTCTGAAGGAGAGTCTCCTATGATTAAAGTGTGCACCGTCTCCTCTTCCAGGTCCACATTAGGTACTTTCCCAATAATTTCACGTTCTTTCATATTGACATCACCACAGAGAGATGAAGAACCAGTTTCCTCTTTTAAAGTCACAATACTGGATTTTCTAAGAGAGCTAGTATCTTCTTCAGTATACAGACTACATTGACTGCCTGACAAAATATTAATATTACCATGACTCAATTGGTCTGATTCAGCAGGTTGACTGTCAGCTACCAACACAATATTGCATCCATC
The DNA here is from genome assembly GCF_011630105.1 of Anneissia japonica. Classification (NCBI taxonomy): domain Eukaryota; kingdom Metazoa; phylum Echinodermata; class Crinoidea; order Comatulida; family Comatulidae; genus Anneissia; species Anneissia japonica. The sequence goes on from NW_022727891.1 coordinate 985,511, forward strand.
TGTCATTCCTGAGCTTACATCTTCAGCAGAATTACCTTTCTTTTCATTTCCATCACATACATCTTTGCTGGACTCTTTACTTGTAGTTTCCAAGTTCTTTCCAATGGTGCCAGAAGTGTCATCATATTTTGGACATCCTTTCTGAGAATCTCCATCATGGCTTGGGTCGTCATCCTCATCCTTCTCTTTTACAGTTCCTTCTGTTTTGGTTCTAGTCATCAATTGAAAGGTAACAATGTTTGAGTCCATTGAGTCTCCCAGTGTTGATGTTGTTTTTACACTGAACCTGCAAAAAGAGAAAAATAATAGTAATATAAGTAATAAATTAATGTAATATATCACTAGTAATTATTTAAGAGCATAGCAGTCTGAAAATAAATCATTTTAAGGTATGCATGGAAAAGTAAAAATTCAATAAATAAATGTTTGCAGTACACCACCGGTTCACAACTAAATAGAACTACAGCTGTGTCGTTAAGAATATCTTGCCATTTCAAATAGAATGCTTTAATCACCTTCAAAAGATAATTAAGAGGCTTGATCGTTCTTTTGATTTCTTTGGTGTGAAATATACCAAAGATGCACAAAAAAGACTAATTTCCAGTGAGGATCTGGTGGTAATTTGATAGTCAAGGCTTACAACAGGCCCTTCTTGCACTGCATACACTCAACAAATTTAATCCGTCTAAATTTTGTGATTTCCAAACCAAGGGATACCCTGTAATATACACAACTATATTGTTGAGTCGGATGGGGGGTGGACAAAACAGAAATATGTTTTGGTCTTATTTGGTTGTTTATTTTTTTTCCTGTAATTATTAGTACTATGGGCACACTAATCTATAGATCTAGAATAATGGTTTGTTGGACAAAACAGAAATATGTTTTGGTATTATTTGGTTGTTTATTTTTTTTTCTGTAAAATTTTATTAGTACTATGGGCACACTAATCAATAGATCTAGAATAATGGTTTGTTAAGCTGTTATAGTGCATTCATTACCAGGGTCTTTAACTGTATTAACCCCACTGTCCAAACTATTTCTGAAATGGGACAATTTGGCTCTTATTCTCTCATGGGGAGTAATTTCAGGTTTCTTCACACATACTATGGGCACATTAATCTATATATCTAGAATAATGGTTTTTTAAGCTGTTATATTGCATTTATTACCAGAGTTAATTTCATTTCAAAAATGGGACAATTTGGCTAATTCTCTCATGGGAAGTGATTTCATGTTTTTTCACACACTGATGTCTACAATTACTGAAACCTGAAACGTTATTTGTGATTAGACTTGTCGATTAGATTAAGGGGCCTGTCACCATTACGGCAAACACGTATGGGGGGAGGGAAGGTCTTTCGAATTTGTTACAATTGATGAGACACTTAGGTACCAGTATCCATAAAAATATAAGCTCAAAAGGCACAGAAATAGTCCATGTATAACAATGTCACGCCTACCGATAACAACCAGATGTAAGACCACCTAGAAGGGCACGAGTCTGTGTCGTTGACATCTCCTGTATCAGATCCTCATTTAGCGTAATGCACAGCTTATAACCTTGCACACAATTCTGCTGCGATTCAGGAATTGAGGGCGCTGTCCATGTCAGTTGTAGACTTGTGTTGGATAACTGCTTTACACAAAGATTACTAGGAGCTGGAGGTCTTGTAACAATATGCTTAAATAGAATTACAAGTTTTGCATTTATATATCATTATAATTTTTGTATTATTTGCTTTTCCCACAACATTTTCTATTCTGTTTACCTATATTTTTTACATAGGGTCATCATGCTTGGCATGATCTTTGCATCACCTTGTGCATGACCTTATGCAGTGCCAGTGCTTTTAACAGGTCAAACTCCCGTCGACTTACCTCCTGGAACCCCCAACGGTGTTTTACACTTACCGCTGTGCTCTGCTGGAAGTTGTCAGACCGCTGATAAGTCCAGTCCGAAAAATGTGACGTGACTAAATATGGTCATCACATCTTGACTGTATATAGGCACATCATGACTATATATGGGCATACAACAGTTTTATGTCAAAGAAAATTGATAGTGTAAAATACACCACATTGATGCATGATAAGAATGTTAAATGCAGAGAGCATTTCCTGGTGTTTCTCTATAATGATATTTCAACTTATTTAATTAGATTATTAAAGAACTGACAACAAAATCATGAAATACTTACCATGTCTTGAATACTATCTGTAGTGTGTCCACCATTAACATCATCTTTGTTTTCTGGTAGCAAATTTGATTTCACTGGTGTTTGCTTTTCGCATTTTTCAGAAGCAATGTGACCATTATTTTCCTCCATTTCAGCATCATCCACCACTCTGCTATCTGTTGAACCCACAATCTCTGACACTTGAATGGTAGGGGAACTCTTTGATTCTGAATAAACATTATCTTGTGGGAGATTTATATCAGAATTTAGGTTCTCTCCACTTGATGGCTTTGAGATCTCTTTATCTCTTTTAACCTCTGTCTGACTAACCTGCATACTTGATTCTACTTTTACATCTGTTGCTCTTGTCTGAGGTGGATTGGCTTCAGGAACATTGTCATCTTGCAGCTCTCCTGCTTTCCTGGGATCCTTATCAACAACAGCTACCTTGGTATTTACAGGTACCTTGGTACCATCAGCTACCTTGGTACCATCAGCTACCTTGGTGTCAACTGGTATCTTGTTGTCAACAGGCAACTTGGTGCCATCAGATACCTCGGTGCCTGATCTTTCTTTACCACTCTCATTATTTTTTGGTTTTGATTTAACCACTTTGTTTGAGACTTTTGTTTGTCCAACCTTCTTATTACGTGGTTCTTTATCCTCAGATTTTTTTGTTTTCTTAGGTGATTTATGTTTGCTCTTCGACACCTTCTCTTTCCCAACAGATCCAGAAGCATCATGCAAATCTAGGTTTGTCTTTGGTACATTAGGGTTTTCTACAAGTTTCAACATTCTTGTGACACTCTGTAGAGTATCCTGCATCTGTTCAACCTTAATGTAAAAAACATAAATTAAAGATAATCATCCAATTTTGTGGACAGACAAGAGAAAGCTGGTACCAGTTTACCGGGCAGCTCAGACGCAAAAAGACACCCTTAGATGAGAAGAAAGTTACTGTGCGAGCTAGTCCACACCTTAAGCGCTTTGAGACTTTGGAATAATGCGCAATATAAATCCAAACACATTATAATTTCAAACAGCATTTTCCCTACAGTGTCTTGGTTGGCAAACATTGCCCCCTAGGGCCCAAAGAGAATTGCCTCAAGTATCCCACAAGCCTCATAATTCCCACCCCGCACTTTCTTGAAATTTTTCACTTGAATCTTCTGTATTCGTTTTGTGTTTTGCTTCACTGTTTTTGTTTTTCTTTAGATCTAGATACGACCCGATAATGACCATTAAAATCTTCTTCAGGACTTGGTTTGTGACCCATGGGTTTCTGGTTGGGGCTACAGAAGTATAAAGAAGCAGCAATAAGTAACTAGTAATTGTTAAAGGTCATACCTGATTTTCAAGGTCATTAATCTTTTGATTGAAATCCTGATAAGCTGATAATTGACTGATGTCTTTGGTGGTTAGTTTGTCGCCAACAGTCTTATCAATTTCATTCTCCTTTTCATTAATGGCAACGACTTTTAGCTCTGCTGACCTCTTCCACTCGGTGAGTGAATCCATCTGTACAGTGTTAAATTATGTCATAAAAAAATTGTTGCATAGTGAAATTTGTAAATCAGGGCCAGCCAGACAGGATTTTCCTTTTCTTTTTTACCACAGGCCTTGTCCTAATTCTAGGGCTCATTGTCAAACATCATTCAAAATCATCCAATGATTTTGATTAGTGAAATGCTAACCACACGACTAAAATCCATGGGTAAGTTTATTTTTGTTTAAAGTGGCTTTTATCATACAAAAACAGTATTTATAAAATATTTCTGCCAAAAATGCAGACTAGATTTTCAAATTTTTTTATTAAGTTTGGCTTATGCAAAACTTCTTTGGCCATACACAATTATTACTACTGTTAACTTACCACTCAACAGAAAGAGTAAAATTTATTAAGGAAAGTTTATTCACCTAATTATTAAATGAAATTGATATTGTTATAATTTAATTTCTATCTGCCTGTCATCACAATCTCATTGTTTTGGTTTTTTTTTCGGTAACTTTTTTTTTTCATTTGCCGTACTGTATTCCAGTTTTGTTTTGTTTTTTGTAAACAATGAAGGAAATGAATAAAAAAAACATAACCACTTAGCCCTTAGTGGGTAATTATCAATATTTTTTTAAAGATTGACCGTACATTCTTACTAAATTCTAGAATGATGTTCCTATTACATTCAGTTTCTCTCCCTCGCAAAAACTCTGATCACCTTTTCCCAAACCTTTTAATTTCTTACTTTCTACTTTCTGTACTTTCCAGTATAGGAGCGCATGGGGACACTTGTTTCTGAAGGTGTGCAGCATCCACGCCCCCCCATAAATACGCGACTGGACATGCTCTAGAATTTCATAGGTCACCACCATAAACTAGGGCGACTAAAGTAAGTAGTATTAGTACCTTTGATTAATAATTTGTCTAGCATAATTCAGACTAAGAAATCAGTAGGGATTTTTTAAAATACTGATTTAATTTCACATCTATTAAGCTTTCATTTATTTAATAATCATTTATAGGCAAATGGTCAAACTGCACTGTATCCTACATCTATCTGTTTACCTTTACCATTTGAAAAAAAAATTAAAAAAATTACTAAGATTAATCATCCAAATTCAAAAGAATACTTTTATTCTACAGAAAAAAGGCACTTAAATAAATAATAGCAATAAATAACTAGTAATTGTATACCTGATTTTCAAGGTCATTAATCTTTTGATTGAAATCCTGATAAGCTGTTAATTGACTGATATCATTGGTGGTTGGTTTGTCGCCAACGGTTTTATCAACTTCATTCTCCTTTTCCTCAATGGCACCAAGTTTTAGCTCTGCTGTCCTCTTCCATTCAGTAAGTAACTCCATCTGTTAAGTGTTTAATTATCATCATTTTTACTATACCATCACCACATTATTATTAATATCATCACCATCACCTACTTATAGTCTTATCATAATTTCATTGTTGGGTTATTTTTATGATTTTTACAGGGTTGGGTTGTATAGCCGTATGGTTAGAATTATCCACATTACCACAGGCCTACCAAGTCTCATGCATTCACCGTGAGACTCAAGCATTTATCTGTCTCACACTCTCATGCTTAAGGACCAAAATCTCATGTATAAATGGAATGCCTATTATAAAATATATGTATACTGTTTATGATCTTTGTAGCCCTCTTATTACTATAAATTCTCCAACAACATGTATACTAATTAAAGAAAAAAATTTCCTATGTAATTTTTTTTATTCCGAAATTCAAAAATCAATTCCCATTATTTCAATGAGGAAAAGGCCTATGTTCTGTTTTACATAGTACATCCAGCTATTATTATCACAATTACTGAAGTTGCTGCTGCTGTTGTTGCCAGATGCACACTTAATAATTAATAATCAAATTATGAATTGTTGTAAAAAATATAATTTTTTAGATGAAATGAGCAAAGAAACTGGCATTTAATGTCCAGCTCTCTCAGAGCATCATAAAGAGATCTGTACAATGGAGTATCAAGTATTCCATAATAACCTACATAAGATATAATTTAAATAAATAGATATAATCAGTTCTGCTGTCGTAAAAACAAAGAAAGATTACCTGAGCACAAAGTACTTGTAACAAGCTCATATGCATCATCCTCAACTGTCTTTCTTTTTCATTCTCCTTCTGAAGTCTATAACAAAATATATAACAAAATATTTTGCATATCAATAAATAACATTAGTATAGCACACCAATCCATTTCAGGATCAAAATATTTTGTCATATTGTGACTATTTGATTTCATAGAGACAGTTGTATTATGCGCTCTATAAATCCATTGATTGATTGATAAACGGTTTTTCATAAAATATAAATTAAATTAATTCAAGCAATATTTTAACCAATAATGAAAATCAAATTGAAGACATAGGTAAACCTTAATTTTTAATTTTTGAAGAGAATGCTAGTATATGAGAGCGAAACAAACTTAAAGGAATATAAGGAAAAAAGAACATTGTTCACACTTCCGGATAACTTTAATTGTCAAGCTGACAGGCAAGTCAGATTATTTTATTTTAAAAATACAAAAAAACTCAATGCATACCACAATGACCCTTGACATTGTAAATCATCAAAAAATACACCACAGACATTACCTCTTCAATTCACATGTTAGGTAATCAACATGCTCCAGCAATCGTCTTTGGCATATTTCTTTATTTTTCTGACGCTGATCATCTCCGCTGCGTTGCCGGTACCCTTTCCAGACAGCCTGAATCTGAGTAGCAGCATCAATTTCTGTGGATGTGACAGATGCCGGCAGTTTTGTACTCATCTGATTGTTATTCGTCTTTAAGTTGTTGTTTTCAGTAACACATTCGCCATTCATCTCTTCACTTAACCTAGAATCGGGTTGGGAATCAGTCCACTTCGTATTATTTGTTATCCGTCGATTCAGGGCTACTTCTCGAATTTTCTTCAACTCAGCCGGGCAAACCACCTCCTCTTTATCTTTGTCATTTTTATATTGCTTCTTATTACTTTTTTTATAATTTGATTTCTTAGGCTCCGAATCACCAGCTATTTTTGGGCTAATTTTAGGGTTGAAAGTTGTCTGTGGTTTTGCTTTTTTAATTGCTGCATTTTGTTCTGGAGGAATGAGGCGCCTGTTCTCATATGCCTCATAACTAGTTGGTTCGTGGTTATGAATTGGTGTGTTGAACAAATAAAATTGACTTCCATTTTGAAAATCGGGAGGTGTGCCATCAAAAGTGTCCATAGGAATGCCTTTTGAACCAAGTACAGTCGCAGGACGATGGTGGCAGTTTACAGACTCACGTTCTGATAAGTCTGTATGATGCGGTGGAGCTGTGGAGGGCCTAACCTCCACCATCTGCATTGTAGTTGGTAGCTCAGATGAAAACGGTAGGTATGTAGAATTTGATGTAAGGAGACTATTTGTCTTTGTTGAGGCTATGCATAAAAAATATTAATAGAAGACATTAGTGTTCTTTATAAATCTCTGTCTCATCCAATAAGAGTTAAACTCACAAATTACAGGATGTTCTATAAATTAAAGCCCAGTTTCCATAAAATTGCTACACGATTTTGGTAGGGACTTAATTGAAAATCTTAAAATTGGTGATACTGATAACTATTACCAGGTCTAGAAAACAAAAGACCTCTAGACAAAAATTGCTTCTGCTAGGTCCTAGACTTTATTAGTAAATGATTTTCAACCTAATGTAGTGTATTTTACTGGTTGTAATTTGAATTTTTTAATGCTTTGCTATTTTAAATGTTTTTATATGTAATTTTTCTCGATCTTGTGGAAGAATGATTATTTTAATCGAACAAGTTTATTTGTGCTTTTTGTGCTTTTATTTTCGAGATGAAATAAAGTTTTATATATATAACACTAATATGGTTGTTTGTACACTTGGTGTGCGCTGAACACTAACCTTCTAAGTCTTCTAGAACAATATTCAAGGGAGGCTCTTGGTTTCTGTCTGATACAACCCACTGAAAAATTTTCTGAGGTCGTTCTCTGGACCACACAGTCATGGGTGCAGTTGGTGGGCTTGTTACACGAGGTGGTGAGGGGGAACGGTGTGCCTTTTTCCCCTTTTGAGGGGATCTTGAGCGGGATTTTGATGCAGACTTTGCTGAATACTGTGAAGGTGTAGGCGATGATAAAAGTGACTCTTCCAATAACTGTTTCTTATACAGTTGCTGTTTGCTGAGAACCTTGATTAATTTCTCGTCTTCTTTCAACTGTAGCTATAAAAAGAAATTTAAATATTCTTAATATGACATATACATATATACAGATGTGTATAAGAGACAGACAATGACCCTCGTTGACGAAGGCCACAGGAGTGGCAGAAATATCCGAGTTGTTAATAAATCAGTGTTCTTAAAGTCTACTATTGAAGTTGTTTCATTTTTTTTCTATACACAACTTTATATCGCAAATTCAATACATATAAAACAGAACAATAAAATTACAGTATTCAAATTTAAAAAATACTAATTTAAAATGTCAAACCAGCTAACGTACAATTTAGAATTAAAAAGCAATTTATCATTCACAGTCAGATTTACAGTAATAAGCAACATAAAACTATAAATAGATTTACGCATAAATTCACAAAACTAATAATACCAAAATTAACAAACATATCAGACGCACTACAGAATTAAATTCTGTAATTCTTACTCAATTTCAATAACATACACAAAGCATTATTATAACACACTCTAAGAGAATTAAAGTTACATTTGGTGTAATTAAACCAAAGAGTACTAAACAGTAGAAACCGAAATGTCCACTGATTAATCTCAGATAAGAAAGTATAATATACGCCATCATGTGGGATTCAATACTTCGACATTAATTATGCCATCAGAAAATGTAGAAATGGCATAAAACATTAGATCTGATACACAAAGATTATGTAATGGGAGCAATAAATAATAAACAAACAAAACAAATAAAACAAATAATTACTTGGTACTAAAAATCACCTGCACATTTTACATAATTTAAAAATTAAATTATTGATATAAAATATAAATACAGTATATACAGTATTAAGCCATTGCCAATAATTCACAAAAAGAAGATAAGATCAATACATATTAAAAACATACAACTGACAATGAAAATAAAATGGAAAACTGTAGAAATAAATGTTTAAAAGAGTGTAAAATAGAGTGGGTACCTCAGAAGCTGTAGTTAATGGACAGACTCGACTTAGATACTCAGTGAGCTCCCTATGCTGACCGGGTTGAAATGAATGGCCTTTCCCCTGACTGTATAGCCATTCAGCCTTTAAACTATAAAGAAAGATGTTTGTCAAAAAGAAACAATTAACAATAATGACCCAAAATCTATTTAATAAACAAAGGAAATTCATCCGGAAAAGGAAATTAATCCAAAAAAAATCTCCATATGATCCAAAATCTAATAAACTAATCTGGTTAATCTCCACATAAATCAAAAATCAAAACAGTAAACAATGATAATCCAATTAACAGACCTAAATTCCAATAAATCTGTTTAAACCAGTTTATCAAACTGACTGTTTTCTTTCTGCTGATACTTTAGAGACATTACTATATGAATAAAAGTGACTTACCTTTCTCTCTGAATGATGACAGCGCCATCTAAGACTTGTAGAGTTGTGCACCAGTTCACAACATAAGGCCTGTAGTCAAAGCCTCTGATTCACAGATTAAGGAGTTACAGTTTGTAGGTATGGTAAATGACATCAGCAATGTTTAACTAGCATTAAGGGAGATGACGTAATCCATTGCATGTCAGACTAACACACATTAATGTTATTTACAACAGTTTATCTGAGGTGCTTCGCCTAACTGCAAAGCATAAATATTAATTTATTAGTTGTGCAAACAGGAGGACTGTTGCTACTAAGTAGTATAAAAAAAAGGAACAGGGGAAAAGAAAATACTGATTTATCTATTTATTTTTCTTTGAGAAGGACTTTCAATAACTATGTACTAGTTTCCAAAGTAGTTTAGCTATAAAACTTAAGTAAAAAAATCTTGCCTGTTGGGTATGATTCATTTTTACAATTACAGACACCAAAACTCATATATTTTGAAATGCTGAATAGTTGTGAATGGTAACTAAAACCTGTCTAAACAATTACTGTAATTCAGAGAGTAAAACATTTTTTGTAACAGTGTCTTTGCATTAAGAATGAGCCATAGATTCATCAGAATACATTTGAATCAGTTTTTATTTACAATCATAGACTAATATAAAACATGCTCATTTCAAGAGTTTGTAAAGCAAGTCAATGACTGGTAAATATTCTTCATGTAGAGAACTGTGAAATGAATGTTAAATATACAAATAATATAAAAAGTGTTAAGAGTGTAGGCCAGTGATTTTCCATCTGTTTCATTCACTTTATTTAAAATTGAACAAATCAAAGTTATCTGCGTAAATTTAGGAGCATTCAGTTATTACTTTCAAAGCAAGTATAAGATTTTTACAATTGCCAAATTGGATTGAAAGATGACGGCTATGTATGAGGAGAGTTGGATGGCCAAGCTGTTAAGGCAGGGGCACTGCAATGTACAGTTATAATATCGGCTCTGATTCGAAACGGCACACTCGCCTATGGTTCTAGTGGTGGAGGACTATAAACCGTGGCCCTAGTGTACATACTGTAATTTAATTGGCTCATGCGCACTTTAAAGAACCCAGTAAATCTTTTGTGATATGTTGGGTTTACCCTGGTGCACTGGTCATTTCAGGCCCTGCTGTGCACAGACGAGAGTAGCTCAGACACGAAGAGACCCCTGGCAGAAGCAAGTTACTGTAAAAGCCAGTCCACACCTCGCTTTGAGACAATTTTGGTGTAAAGCACTATATAAATCTACATTACATTACATTTACGTAGTACCAATTTAGTTCACTAGGTGACAATAACATGAAAACTTGAAAGACTTTAATAAATTTGATAATTATATAACATTTAAATTATCTGTGTTGATAAAGTTGCGGTTATAAAGTTTGTTTACTCTTAATTAAAAATATGAATTTGACAATGTAATTGATACTATGATGAAAGAGTGAAGATAATAATAATTTTAATAATGATAAATAATAAAAATTAAATAATAATAAAACTAAAACTAATATTTACTTTAAATTACCGGCTAGCCATCACCAGAACCTCATGACCTACTGGATTAATATCAGCTTAATAATTCTGGAAATAATGTTGGTTCAAATTTCCCATTAGCATTAATTCCATTTGTTTTGCAATGGATTGCAGTCAAATGTAAATATAGTGAACACATATCAGGGTTGGGCACAACATAATTTGATATCGATAATGTGCATATTAAAGACATTGATGACGCCAATTAAAGGTTATTAATACTCAAAGGATACACAGAGGCCGTCATTAGAACAGCAGGGTTATTTTTAATGGAGAGTTGCTCTAATCCATTCAAACAGCAAAGATATGACATCTAGAAAATGAATTAATTTAACCATAATGATAATATTATTCAATCATTCTTTATTGACATTCATATATGGAATATACAAAAGAAAACATTTACAAAAACCAGGATGCAGCCTAAATTAATAGGCTTATGCAGGCAAAATGTCAATTCAAATATCAAAACAAGGAACAGACACAAAAACAGAAACATAAAGGTACAACATTAAAATTCAATATATAAAAATGATCAGTCAAAATTAGTATATACTAATATAATAAATATATTACTGTTCTAAATGATGTTAAAACAATCCTTAAAGCAATTTTTACAGTAGATAACATTTTCAATACATAACATCTTCAAAATTATCTATGTCTTCTTCAGCAACACTTCATTTTCAATATCAGCAATGACTTTTTCAACACCACTGCCAGCCATTAAGGAAAACTTTAATGTCCTCTCTAGCACAACTGCCACTTCGGACATGGTTCAATGTTTTATTAAGTACAACCACAACCAACATTATCAATCTGTTCTCTATCACAAATGCCATATTGAAATATCATTAAATATCTTCTCTAGCACAAGTGCCATTTTTAACATCATTCAAAATGTCTTTAGCAAAACCACTTTATTAACATCAGTCTCATTTACAATTTGAAACATCATTCAATGTCTTCTGTATTACAACTGGCATTTTAACATTTTCAATGCCTTTTCTAGCACAACTACTTTTTCAATATGACCAATGTCTTTTGTAGCACCACTAAAATGGTGAACAAATTTTCAACGTTTTTACATGAAACAACTTTTAAATAAATTCAACATTCTATTCTAAAGCTCTGTCCATAAAAACTGTTGTATGTCCATATTTAGAAATGATTTGCCTATATATGGTCATGATGTGATGTCATCATAACCTTATTTAGGCATGTCATGTTTTTGTCGAATAAAATTTGATAGTCTATGCAGGGTTTAACAAAAAAGCAAGCAAACATAATACATGCCTCTGTTAAGTCACTAATTTCATTTTCTGCAAGAGATAGTGTTGTCACTGAAGTTGGTACATAAGCAGGTACTCCACGCAAAGTTGTCAGGATATTTCCATGGAGAAGTAGAGTCTGTCAATTAAAAATATATAAATTAATTGTCAATTTTCTTTATTTGTTTATGTCTCTTTTTAAATTTCATCAAACAAGACAATTATTTGACAAAATTATCCTTTTACTTAGTTTTACCATTTTTTTTTAAAGGATGAAAACAACTCCAAGAAAGTATTGGAACAATATTGTCTTAATTAAAGTTCCATTTAAAGTTATCTATTATTTATCCATGGAAATATATAACTACTATATACCAAAGCATCTGTAAACTATCAAAGTAAACTTTTGTTGTAAATGCAATGAGCATTTATTTTATTTCAAACTAAACAGCTTCAAATCAAATAATAATGACTCTCTGTATCTTCATCATTGAGAATTGTTTTGATTTATGGTCTTATGTATTATCATTCAATCAAGCCAATCTTCGTCAGACGGCAGTAGTAAATACGTCATTAATCAATCATATGGAATCAGCACTGCTTTACAGTAAGTCTAATACTACTGATAGACACGTAAGCTTCATTCTTATTGTGTGTAATTGACCTCTTTATAGAATCAAGCCACGTTGGCTGCACGTGTTTCTTGCTTTGTACAAATTCCATGTATGAACCTACCATCAATTACAATATTCTGTAATTTATTAAAATAATCGATGTACAGATTAAAACAGTTACAGTAATTTAAACTGGATTGCAAACCGAGTTGGATAAAGTAAGGGCAAAGTATTACAGAAAAAACATTTCACCAACAAAAATTTTACTTGCCACTCCAAAGGAAAGCTGAAGGGTATCCAAAAGCATGTATGTGTCCTTCTGGGCATATAACTCAAAAACTACTGGACGGATTTACTTCAAATTTTCACGCCTCAACAATATTACCTGTATCTCAGGAAATTTGGTGATGATTGGATGCAAGATGCAGATTGTAGAAAGTTAATTATATATTTTCCAGCCACAACAAACAGAGCTAATTTGAGCGGAATGTTCAACCAAGTCGTTCAGCTAGGCCAAGCCAACAGAGTAGGATGTGTCAAATTCTGGACGATGTACTGGAAGCGGCCTATGATGCTAGACCTTGTTGGCGGATCTAGAAAACTGACCGTGGGCCATTATTTTGTCAGTGCATAAATATGCCGCAACAGGACAGGATTTTGCAATCTCAGATTAATCTTGTTTAGTTTTTGTAAAACGTGGGTTAAAAAGTGGTAAAACTTTATTGCGAAGGTTACCATTCTGCAATATATTGTTGGATATACTTTTGGAAGTGCTGCCACAGACTTATTTTTTTTAAGATCGTAAGAGGAGTGTGAAAAAAAATAAAAATTTGTTTTCTTATTTAGCAAATTGGTTTTCCTAAAACATCCAGACGGAGGAGAAAATAAAAATAAAAACAAAGAAAATTTTTTTTTTGATTTCCATTTTTTCGTGGTTGCAGGTGCGCTAATTGGCCGAAAATAACATTTTTGTTTTATTCAAAATCACCATTATTGGCGGGTGGCTAAACAAGGAATAAAAAAATCTTGAATAAAAAAAAAGTAAAGTTTAATAACAAAATCAATAAATAATAATAATAAGGTAGAGAAGTGTATTTTCATAATCCTGAGAAAATGTCACAAAAGAATGAGTGATTAATTCTACCTCATGCCTCATTAGGTATCCTAAGATTACACCAATAATTGACATGCATGACTGCTTTTGAAATTAACATCATGTGATCTGTCATAGCTATTGTTGAATCAAACACTACGCTATGATTATATATTGAATGTACCGATCCTAATACACGAATAGTTTCACCTCTCAATAAATTCTTTTCTTTGCTTCAATTTCCAATTAGTTTCCATGGTCATCCATGCCTCGTAGTGACATATGAGCCTTGTGGTGGGCGAATTCCATTAAAAGAAACTATTAGTTTCTTTATATTGATCGCCACTAACACTCCCCCTGAACAACTACTGAGGATTTGCCAAACAACAAACTTAATCTTTAAAAAACAAACACTCACTCAAGAAGCTCTACGTATAATTGTTAAAAATCATGAGAAAAAATACCATTACTGTTAGTAAAGGAATTGAATGCTGAACTTGAGATTGGAAGCAAGATATTAACCACTAAGATTTGACGCCCCTCCTGCAAATTAAATATGTTCTAAATCATGTTTTAACATGTACACACAGTATAATCAAGCTCAATTAGCAATTGGAATCTCAGTGAATTTACAGTACATACATACCACATGATGAAACAATAAAAACAATTGTGAGCCGAAAGAAATGATGATAGGTGATGAAACAGCTGTTTAAAGATGTCTACACTATTGAGTTTTATGTGACAAATACCAGTGATGTAGATGTTTGTTTGTAATATTGATTGCTATGTCATAAAACAACACATTTACAAAAGATGAAAAATTACGTATCTTAAATATAACAATTAACATTTACAATATAAACAAAAATGACATAGCAGAGAATAGCCCTTTAAGCTGGAATGCTTGTTTCAGAAGGGGTCCTCAACTAAACATCAACAAGAAAAAAAAATACAAAGAAAGAACCTGAAAAATTTAAACATTATAAAAAAATATTACTAAATTAAAAATATAAGAGCTAAACTATACATATTAACAATATTTACTTAGAAATTTCTTAACTATTTATTTATATTTACACAAATTGTCATTTTCATTCATACAGGCCTATAAAAAATTTTCAATTCTTACATAAATTATATACAATTACAAAATTTCCATCCTATCCATTACATGCTTTTTTAGAGCCCTTTTAAACATTTTATGGTCCGATAACTGTTTTAAGTGACGAGGTAGAGCATTATGATGTCATATCTGTGTCATATCTGTCATATTTTAGCCATTATAAGCAAATCACATTTAATTAAAATTAATGATAAGAAAATAATGTATACCTTCCATATAAAATTACATATGATATAATAGTTTCATACAAATACTAAATAAAATCTAACTAAATGTGGATCCTCATTTTTAAAAAGTGAACCCATTAAAAAAATTTACCAATGCAAAAAATCTAACTAATGTGGACCAATCTTTTAAAATGTGGACCCTTTCATGCACATAAACTTTATAATGTCGACCCATTTTATTGTAATTTAACTAATGTTAAACCATCTTTTAAAATTTTGACATTATGTGTATAAAATAAATAATGTGGACCACTTTACAAATTGGGACCCATTTTAAACCCAAAATCGAACTAATGTGGAAATACCTGTGACGTAGTTATATAGAGCATTATGATGTCATATCATACTCGTAGGCAAATTACATTTATTTTTCACATGAAACTTGAACAGTGTTGACTGAGAGTAAGAGGATTCAAACATTCCCATATCTGGGGACAGTCAGAATCCTGAATTATGACATCATGAAGTATGACACATTCCATTTTACGACCAGTATCATAAGCCCATTTTGTTTGAAATTTTTTCAGAACCTCACTGGTTCTTGTCCTTGTTACCAGAACTCTAAAAGTGTCCAGCGTCACCAGTTTTGAATGGATGTGCAGAAAATATCTTTCAAAAATCTAATATAAATTTGCTTCTAGTACTTAATTCTTCATATAATTCTTATTCTTATTAAATTTTGTTTTGTATTTGAAATTTAGAAGTTTATTCTGGACCCCAAGGAAGAACAATATCTTCATGTTGATTGCATATCCAGCTCAAAGTTGCTCCAGTTTCATGGTAATTTTCCAACTCAAATGGCCTAAAAGAAAATTTAGGCTATTCATGCATGACCATGAGTTTGAAACTCAAAGCCTGAGTTCTAATCCAAGTTCTACTGTTCCTCCGAATCAAAGAGGTCGTACATTGGACAACACGTTAACATTAAATGAGATGAAAATCATTATCATCATATAAAACACAAATCTCTGTTATATTTTCTTCTTTTTTTTTTTTGCAAAAAGGAAGTTAATAAATGTTATGTTGAATTGAATTTAATTGAAATCTACTTACATTAGTTTTAAAATCAACCTACAGTACTTTATAATGTAAGTTTTTGATTCTACACATGCTTATAGAATAAACAAAATAAACATACATTTTAGTGTGCCTAAAATCACAAATTGGGATTATAATATTATAAATAATTTTGAAAATAATTATTTAGACTAGTAAAGAAACATGTAATTGTTTTTTTAAAAGAAAACTTACTATATAGAATAACATAATAAAAGAAGCATAAAATAATGTAAAATAAAATAACATATGGTAATATATTTACATGCATGCACTTAGAGGATATTGGCCTATTCGACCTTTGACTGACCTCAAATTCTGAGTTACAACCACATCATTTTTACAGCCTCTGCAAAGTTGCTTTACAATGCATACTTGAATTTGGATTACAGTTCTATTACGTTGTAATATATTTGATAATGAAAATAAAATTGTTACAAGGATAAAATCTGTGGCACATCTCTGTTCCAATAACTCAAAAAAGCAACTAATTCAACTTTTTTATTCCGGTTATCCGGGGGTTAATTGCGCTGGATAATCAAACAATCAATGAAACAGGTAATAAATTTTATTAGCGGGATATAGTAAGCACATATAATTCAGCATCTCAAATTTGAAATGGGAATCTTCAACTGTCAATTACTTCCTTCTCTTTTAATCTGGATCATATTTTAAGACCATAAATCACATAGTAATTACATAACAGATGCATGTATAACTTTATGATCATTTTGCTTTGATATAATTTCTTAGCATAGATTCAGAAATGCATAACATTTTATCTAATAAAACATGTTATGAAGGATGATGCAGGATGATTGATTGAATGATTTGTGTGACATTAAACTAACCCCAAAAACATCCAGTGAAGGTCCTTCTATTGGAATAAAAAGGAAACAATCCCCTTTCGTTTACATTGTTTATGAAAAATCCCATTTTGCTTATCTTTGTTTTCAAAAAATTTTAGTCTGCTAACGTACACATTATTGGCCATATTGCACAAGACCAGCTAATAAACCTTGTTTTAAGGATAACGCAATAAAAAATTACATTTTAGCACTCCAGCTACAACATAAGAAGAGGAGCGAAAAATTCAACCAGGGGCCAAATAACTGAAGAAATCTCCATGGTTCATCTAGTTAGTTTAGCATACAAACTTTGGCTATATCCAGTGGCATATATTGGGAGTAGGCAGAGGTTCATGGCCACCAAAAAATACTTGCACCCCAGTCACCCCTAAAAAAAATCACAGTCAAGTAGTTAAAAATCACCTCTAATCAGCTTATTTTGTGACTAGTGCCTCTCAGCTAATTACTTCATCTTCGTATGCCCCATTAGCCCCCATTTCAAGATTCCCAGATATGCCACTGATATACCAGATTGGTCAAATGAGCTATGATGCTGTTGGATAAGTAAACACAATCTACATCCATCAAAAAATAAATAAATCATGGAAATGTTTTCCTTGGCAAGACACAAGCTTATGAAACACAAAATCAGCTTAATGTGCTGTTAAGCAATTTTCATTTTGGTAATTTTCCTTCAATCTGGTAATTAGCCTCTCATTGCAGTACAACAATGAACTGTCACTTAACACCTCTGGTATAAAAAAAAATGAACGATGCGCACAAAAAATGCAATGAAAAGAACCGATGGCTTGTGAATGTGTCAGTTTCTCTTGCTATAAGTGTAGGTATATTTTAACATTTATTCATAAGGGAGACAAAAGGACTAAGAGGTTTTAAGATGTGGATTAAGATGTGGATTTGGATGTGGAAAGATAAAGTAAATTGGATAGACCATAACTCATAATAAGTGATAAAGAGTTTGAAAAAGTACAAGAAAGAAGAAATTATTTTAATTATTTTTTAATCGACTCAAAAACCACTTTGTTAAGATCTGAAAAGTGTAATTACAAACAAATTTTAAATAAAGTTCAATATGTAATTTATAGATAAAATACTATATTATAACATGAAACAATATATTTTATCCTTACGTTTCTTTTTTTTTTTTATTTTGTTGCTAGTGGCACTTTACAGATCTCAAGGACAATAGGCTAATATGCCACTTTTGAGCAATCCCATTTGATGTTGGCTAGCTTTTTTACTTTTCTGTTATTTCATTTTTTATTGTCATGTCTATCAAGTGTTGAACTGTAGACAAAATAAATATGATATGATAAGATATGTAATAATAAAAAATGAAGAAAAAAAGAATTTTCACACAGTCAGAAGAGAAAAACTATTGAGAGAGAGAGAGAGGGAGGGAGGCAGGGGAGAGATCTTAAAGGGGAAAATGGAAGGAAAAAGAGAAATAGGACAGAAAAGATAGTTGCTAGATAGCCTAAAAGAAAATCCAAAACAAATTGAAAAGCTGAAAACAAATTACCTGTCAACATTGACAGAACACAATACAATAAAATCTCTTGCCCTTGAGCTCTTTCCACTCTTATATGCCCATATATAGTCATGATGTGCCTATATATGGTCATGATATGATGTCATATGACCATATTTAGTCATGTCACACGTTTTTGCTAAATAAAATTTGATAATCTGGACAGGGTGTTGCATCAGAAATCATACAACACTTCTTAACTTGTCACTTAAACATCACTTTTCACCTTAGCAATCACTCAGTGCCAACATCCTTAGCTAAAAGATGTTTTATAAATCCCTATATTATTGCAGAATTGGGGTTAAGTAATCGTGACATCTAATCCAAGGATAAAATTAATCTCTATATTATTGCAGAATTTGGGTAAAAGATGTTTTATAAATCCTTATATTATTGCAGAATTGGGGTTAAGTAATCATGACATCTAATCCAAGGATAAAATTAATCTCTATATTATTGCAGAATTGGGGCTAAGTAACTGTGACATCTAATCCAAGGATAAAATTATATAGCATTGTATTGTTTCACTTCATCCATTTCTTCTTTTTTTTTCAGATTTTTTTATATACAGTCGAGTTCAGCAAAGTCGACTCTGTTTAAGTCGAATATTCGCGTCAGTCGAATTTTTGAAAAAGTCACAATTCTTTCCTATGTATTACTGTGTAAATTGTTTGCTTAATTTGAAATTTTATAAGTCGAATTTCGGCTATATCGACGGAATTTTCTGGTCCGGATAGGCCAATTTTAAAGTAATTTCAAACACACAAGTCGAAGTTCCAAATTTTGTAGTGCATGTGGGAAAATACACAGCTGTGGGAAAATACAAATTTCAATCCTTGTTGTACGGTTAAGTCAAAACTAAAATCTCAAACAGCGCGATGTGGAACTTGGCTCACACAATCGTATGTCGTAAGTTGCAGTCTACTCTCACAATACAGACACCCCTCTGGACAGGCTCCAATGTTCCGTTTGTCGTCCAGTTCAGTTTATAGAACTTGCATTGAACCCATTTTGAACAAGATTGTTGTAGTCTGGGCCTGGATTCTTTTGACTAGGCCAGGCCTGGCCTATGCAAATTCAACACATTATTTAATAATACGTACACTACCTGTTGTTTTGCTGTACTGCTCAGCAAATTTAATTATTACCAATAAAATTGATGCAATTTTTATATTGTTTTTGCGTGCATTTCTTTAGGTCTGATTATGTTTTTCCAAGCACACATTCTTCGTTGGGTAATGCTGGTCGGCAGTCTAGTTGTAAACAGAATATGTCGCGCCCCCACAAACTCTGCCTGCCCGCCAATTGGTCAATTTTCGTGGGGTGTTTTGCACTAAACATGTGCTTCGGTTGTGATGAAGTCAGATCGCCCAAAGTTTCATAGTGCGTGACAGTAAACAAGCTAGGTGTAATCAAGAATGTTCTGTTAAACAAATTTATAAAACAAAGCAAAAAACAAATAAGAAACCCTCATGGTATTATTTTTATGTCTAATCTAAATAAACCTAACAAATTAGATTTTATTCTCTACAAATTTCCTCCATAATAAGATTAGCAACATGTTTTGAATAGCATCTTGAGGTGCATTTGCAATTTACACTGACGAATCTAACGAATTTGAATAATATACGTCTACTAGAAAGAGCAACCAGTAGGAACTTGCTTTGTCGAGTTCCGTCTATATTTTAGGTTGATTCCAAATGGTTTTTAAGGATTAAAAGCAAGAATATACACTAATTAAAACATTGGAATGCGTACCTAAACTTCACTTCATAATTAACAAACAAAACATCTACACTGGCGTGTCATGTTAATCAACAGATAATCTCCACGGCAATGCGTGTCGTTTTCACAGCGTGTGGTATGCTTGTCATTAAACGATGTCTAAACTATCGTCTGGTTTTTCCAGTGAGTGTTCAGGAAAGTATTTTATTAAAAGAAGAATAAGAATGATTTTGGGACTTAAAAATATATTCGGTTTTGCGTGAAATTCGATTTTGTGGGCATTGAGTACACATAGTATTGTTCTATGTTAATATTTTTTTTTTTTTTCGAAAATTTGCAAGTCGAAATCTGTATAACTCAATCTTTAATATGCCAGTAGCATTAGATTCGACTTAGGCAGAGTTGACTGTATATTCACAAAGCATACTACAGTACTGTGAACAGGCAATAAATCATAGATGTCATGTTATGTTTCCATAGTATGAATTAATTTTCAAAAAAATCTATTAACTGTTGGTCTGATGCAATTTATCAATATTATTCTAAAAACTTCAATTCACAAGCAACAAAAACCTTCCCTCAACCAGGACAACACAAAAAAAAATAGTACAAATTTATGAATCCACTTAGAATGAAAATATACTATAATAGAAATATCAATTTCATCTGATCATCTGTTATTGAACACAATGCTAACCTTAAATGCCTTCTAGTCTCTTTCAACGGTAAATCTAATTCATTATTAGGAAAGCAAAGTCAATGACTGTAGAATACGAAGAAAAACTTTAAGATCTTAATCCAATATAGACTTTAAAATAAAAAAGATTAAAGCCCCATTCCTGGCAAAATTTCAGTTGTTAAGAAAAATCTGATTTTTTATATATGTTATAAAGATTTATATATATATTATGAAATTGCTAGTTTACTGAATTTAGACATTCCTAAACATGAAAAAAATGTAAAATAAGACTGAAACTTGATTTTTTGTGTTCCACACAAAAATATGTGGATGAATTTTTTTTTATGTTTGATTTTGCGATAGGTCTGCGAAGAAATATAGTAGCACCAGAAATTTTTACCCTATCCAACACTGCTAGGCTAGGCCTAACCTCAACTCGATTTAGGTTCTGTTATCACACATAAAAACGGCCGACATATTTTCCATTGCTAGTATTGACACTTGTGAAATATAATATTTTATAGGAATTATTTCAAATTGGTTAAAAAAATAATTCTGACTGAGTTTTTGACAATTAGACTAACATATCTCTGGCCTACTCGATCGATCGCAGTGTGCACTGTGAGATGCGAAGCACAAAAACTAATTTCATTAGAAAAGGCGCACTTTATTGACAATATAAAGTATGCATACTGTAAAAAGTAATACTGTAAAAGCGAGAGCATTCCAGCGGATGAGATCTACAACCTCTGTATTTGCCTAGTAACGAAGAATTCATTGAGAAAATGGTATTCTATGAGAAATAGTTTTTATTTCTCTTTTTTTTATTCTTTTGCGTAAAATTAAAATTTATTGTATGGCAATATTTTTCCATTGTTTATAATAATTAGAGTAATGCATATGCATTTTTTCTATAAAAAAATCTTTTTTAGCGAAATTTTGTCAGGAATGGGGCTTTAAGATTGAAGATTCAAAATAACAATAATATTTTTCATAGCATTTAACTGAACTGGGAGAAATTTACAGTAACATTAAAAATACAAAGTACACAGGTAAAATTGGGTAAAAATATGTAACATCAAAGGGAATACAATTTTATACAAACTTAACTAAAGAATATAAGAATATCAAGATAAATGTTTTTCACCAACAATAAAAAAACATTTAAATAAATAAATTTCACATTCAACATCAAGAAAACTATCCACTAACAGTGGATAATGAAAAAATTGAATTGAAATTATGTTTAAATTTTGTTTAGTGGGATTGGGCTTTTTATACACAACCTAATGTTGTTTTTACAACATTATTACAACATTACTTTCAACAGAAGAGTACAATAATTAAAAATTAACATAAAATAAAACAATTCATATAGGTTTAAATAATTAAATTTAAGTGTTTTTGTAATAAAATGTCTGTAAATCAAAGAAAATTGATTTTATTTTTTTAATGCTACTTACTGAAATTTGGCGACCATAATTCATTGAATGACATAAGTTATCAACCTATTTTAATGTCTATTTAAGCTTTGTCTACACTATCAAATATTATCAAAAAAGTGTCACATAAAATTTGATGGAACATAGAGTTGAACACGTTCAACTTTTTTTGATGCAATTTGACGATATGTAATATGACGTCATCGTACCCATATAGGCTGTATGGGCACATCACATTTTTTTTGTCACATAAAATTTGATAGTGTAGACAAAGCTTTAATAACCAAAGTTATCAGGTTATTGAAAGTTGGTTGTAGAAGCACGCGGCGCAGCATGTAGTACATTGGACTGCCCTCGGGCAAGATACTTCATCTCAAAGATCTTATAAACACAAGATAGCGTTCTCCGCGATTTACGCGTGCAAATTCTGTAATAACGCATGAATGGCACCCTCTTGCTAAATTGGAAACTTTTGACCCTTGACCGCTCTGACCATAGTCAATCTGACCATACCGTACACCGCGCGACTTTACCTTTGGGTATCAATCCTGTGAACAGCAGAACAGGAACCATCTCAGATCCATGGCAACAGATAGGACGCCCTCTTCCAAAACTGATTACTTTTTCTCTTTGGTATAATAGCGCATGAATGGCGCCCTCTTGCTAAATTGTAAACTTTTGAACCTTGACCGATGCTTCTATTTGTTACGCGTAAATCGCGGAGAACGCTATCTTGTGTTTATAAGATCTTTGCTTCATCTGCATTTGCCTCTCTTCACCCATGAGGACACCACTCAAGCCTGTAATAGCGAACTTTAAACACTAACCCATACATTAAAAAATGAAATCAATATATTTCACAGAAAATTTCTTCGACGCATTTTAGGCATCAAATAACAACTGACAATTGATAACCGTTACATACACACACAAATGAGGATAGATGTCTTTTCTTTATTAAACTCTACTCCAGCTGTCCTCATTTGTGTGTGTGTGTAATGGTTATCAATAACATCTCCTTCATCCAGACCCTAATATTCCAGGGCAAAGGGCTCTTTCTGAATCAAGAGGATGACCAAAAACCGCATGGATAAACACAATTGAGGGCGACACTAACGAAAAATTCTATTCACATACTGGCTAACAATTGCTCCGATTGGAGCAATCTTCTTGAGTGCGCTATATTGCAAGAAAGTTAGTGCTCATGATACTGTAGATGATGATGCTCACCCATGAGTATAAATGTGGGTATCTGGTAGAAGGTGAATAATTCAGAATGAAATTAGTAGTGCTGATTTCACACACAATTAATGTGAGTTGAAACCATATTAAACAACTTATTAAATCAAGATATCAAATTTTGATAACCAAATATATCAAATACTTGAGAAGAACTAAAGCTTCAACAACAAAGTCAACAAGGTCATCAACTTATACATTTTGATAACAACCTAAGATATAAAATTTTGAAAACTAGGTGTTTCTTTTATACGACAAATTCAAGTTCCATTAAATTTTTCAGGTTTTTCTTTAACAATCCTTGCCTCTCCAAAGGTGAGGAGAGCATACTGCAATACCATACGTCTGTGGGTGTGTGTGTTTTGTGTGTCCTTCTGGGTGCATAACTCCAAAACTACTGGACCAATTTACTTTCACATATTAATAATGTTACATGTATCTCGGTCCTCCTCGAATTTGGTGATGATTGGAATTAAGATGTAGATTTTAGAATGTTATTTATATATTTTGCAGCTGCAACAGAGCTAACTCAAGCAAATCGGTCGACAGAGTCATTTGGCTATGCCAAGCCGCGGACCGACTCGAGCGGATCGACCGTGTCAAATTCTGGCTGGCGAACCGGAAGCAGTCCAGACAGTGTACATACTTGCCCTAATGATGGGTTTGCCTCGTTTGGCGGATAAATAGATAATGACGACGGGGTTTGTAATCTCCAGATTATCATGTTTTTAGATGGCAATGTCTTTATTACTTGAAAAATTTCAAGCATGTATCAGTTAGTGTTAATCTTCACAGTCTTGTTTTTTCATTCAGAATAAATTGCATTCAAAATCCTGCTAATGATTTGTATCCCTAACTTTGTCTTACCTCTGAACTCATACAACTGAACACCTACATGCAACAACTGCGTTCTAGTTAAGATAACAATTTATTTAAAATATCTAGAGCTTTTCATCCGCAGATAAACAAGTTTATTACTCTGCATCTTCCTGTCATTAGGATAACAAACTTGAACCAATAAAATCCAATATTTGTATACAAGTTATTAGATGAGTTATGCCATTTGTGGTACTACTATATCAGAATGCAGTTCGCTTTACTTATTACTTAGATTCTGGTCTAACCTGGACTGAACAACACTAGCTAGCAAGGTGAAACAAAGAATTCAAAGAAAAAAAAGAGAATGTAATTATAAAGAGGCAAATTATTAAAGGTTTTCCAGGTTGGTTTAATATGTGACATAAAAACAATATAATAATAAGCCTAATAAGACAAAATGAATACAAATTGCTGTTTTATATATTAGGTGAAATCTGTGGCTGCTTCAGAAAAAAATGTGTTTCAGTATATTGTTTATAGTGTTTTAAGGTATTAAGTTGTTAAAGGATTTTAATCTGTTTTAGTATAATGAGTACATAATATCTGAAACAATGAATGTGACAAATGCTCTCTATATTAGTGCCACGACATCTGTGACCTGTCTATCCAACATAGGCAACATGCCTTTTATATACAGTAAGAAATTATGACTAAATGTATGAAACTACTGAATTCTACTTATCAATATTTTAACTAACTTATTAAGATGTCAAAATGTGTCCTGGGACAATATAGGTGTTTATCTTGCAGTACATACAGTAGGATTCCTACATAAGTTCTTTAAATAAAACCAAGACTCAATGTTTTGAATGACAAGTCAACTGTCATTTACGTTTCATCAGTTCTAAAATTATTCTAAATTGGTAAGTTTCTCATTAATGGTCTGGTGGGACTAATACAAGGCTTTATGTATGTAAGATAAGACTAGCAATGAGTTGCTGGTTTTATAAAGAAGAATCAATCTAAAGTATGTATGTTACAAAATATTTTCAAGCACAAAAATAATATATTAATTAAGATTTTTTGTTTGAAAGCCTATGAATAACAACTGATAACCATATATTCTTTTACACATTGTAAAACTTTTTCACTATAATATAATAAATTAAATAAAATATAGTTGAATCTCTTCCAAGTGAAATTTAAACAACACATATTTGTATTTGAATTCTGTGATAGAAATATCCCGATTCTATTTAACAATTTTTTTTTTTTTTTAGTTAAAGAGAAATTTATGGTAGGCCTATGGGGATTACTAAGCCCTGGCCAGACAATCAAATTTTATTTGACAGTATGTGACATGCATAAATTTAATATGGTCACAATGACACCACATCATGACCATTATAGGCATATTACGACTATATATGGGCATACAACAGTTTTTGTCAAAGAAAATTTAATAGTGTATGTAGACAGAGCTTTATAGGAAAATTTTGGTATGCTGCCCTCTAGTGTTACATATGACAAATATGTAAATATGTAAATTAACATACTCTCGGAATAAGCATCCCTCTCGAATAAACTCCTATCTTTTGTTAAAATGTTTTAAAGAACCCTCAAGTTTGAATAAGTATTCCTCAACAATATCATGTGATTTTATTTAACAACTCAATAATTTAATGCCATAAGAATGCCATAAGAACCCCCCTCGATTTTCATCAATTTTCATAAGCGTACGTTTGAATAAGCGCTTCACCATCTACTAAGGGCATACATCTACTGATAAACACAAAATAATCAATTTTTGTAACCGCTTTCTTATGAGTGCTTTCTTATGAGTGCAGCATTGCAACTGCATATCGGTTTTCGTGGTGGAAATTACATCACCATTTTGTTTATACAAAACTTTTTCCAAGCTGTATAGTTTCCTTCTCACTAACAAGAAAATATATTTCACAATTCCAGTCATGATGACGAGGAGGATACGGTGTGCGGCGACGAAAGCGAATGCTTTCGACTGTTCTCATCGACACAACATACGAGCGAATGAAGGACAACGGTAGGCCCAGAAGAACGGAGTGGCCTAGGCTAGGCCTAGGTCCAAATCCCCCCCACCAAATTATTACAAATAGAGTAATTTCTTTGCTCCACATATTTGTTGACATTTTAGCTTGTAGGCCTAGGACATGACCAAAAGGATTTGAAAGTTTGCGTGTGAAACGATCTAGCTTCACCTGATAATTGCTTTTTGAGTTGCAGCTAAAAAGTGCACAGCCAAAATCGGTTATTTTCCATTCAAACACGTTTTTTTTTCTTTCCAGTAGAAAGAGGACAACAGTATCTACTTCTGAATTATCCTAGACAAATTAATGCAATATGTGGCTTTTGACTGCTGTCATGAAAAATAATGAATACAAAAGCCAGTAAACATTCAACACCATAAATCTTGCCACACTGTATTACAAAGTAGTTTACTGTATAATTTAGTTCAGAACTTCTCAACCTGTGTATCATGAATTTTGTTGGGTGGGTCATAAGGTTTGCAAGAATAGGCCCAGCACAGTAATAAAATTAATAAGTTTAGCTTTAGTATCAATGTGTGAACTTTGACTCTTATAGTGAATCATGAGAGGGACAACCAGCGAGCATTGAACAACATGATAGATAGGTAGTTTATTACTGTTTATACTACTCTATACAATATTTCTTAACCTGCAAGTTACTGCCCAAAAGTAGATAATAAATATGTGTGTCAGGATTAGGTTTCTGATTGTATTCTGACTAATCTTGATGACATGACAAATCATTCAGGAGATTTTTATAAACTCTCATCTTTGAGCATCAGTGGATCTGTATAGTACTTTCACAACTAGAAAACATACAAGTTCACATAGGAAGTCGTCTTCGGCTTGCATTGATGTAGGGAGCAGCAATGGTCAATATACCATGAGAAGATCATATTGTGCCTTTACTTTTTTTTAACTAATAAATTGGACATTATTAAATTATAAAAATATTGTTCTTGAACTTTAAAAATAGAGGGTAATTGCCATTTGTCAATTATGGCGTTTCCCTTCTGAATTTGTCGATATAGCGCAAAAATATCTCGTGTGACATTGTTGAAATTTCCTCCGTCTTAAGTTGATAACATGTTATTAGTAAATTATCAAAGATTGCCGTAAATCAAGATATACAGCTCCTCACCTGCCTTATTTCCTATGGCCACATTTCAAATGTTAACTATCAAATGTACTAATGTACTGTAAGCATAAAATCTACAATATATAGCACCTGTGATTACTTTAATATAAACACAGTTTCCTTTTGCTTTCTCACCATCACAATCTCCTCTAATTAAAGTAAAAATTTTATGTCTATTGCACCGTCAGGCATTTCATCATTCAATGATGTTTTCGTGACATACATGACATTATTAACAAATCTGTTATCTTGTAGCTATTTGAAAGTATATTTTTTTATATTCTTCTTCTTAAGACATTCATTCTACTAAGTGCAGCCCACTGACAAATTGACAAAACCATGGAGATCTGTTGGTCAACGGTTCAATTCCCATCCCTGCTCTCCTTGTATTTCAGCTGGAGGGCTAAAATGCAAGTCCTGTGTGCATTATGGCCCATGTGAACGTTAAGGAATGCAGTACACTCTTTAGAAAAGAGTAGGGGATTGTCTCTCAGTATACTGCCCGAATCACCACCAGAAGAAAATAAGTCTTCAGACTTTTGTGAATTATCCTAGGTGTTTACACCGAATAAATCCAATCCAATCTATATTTTGTATGTCTATCATGCAACTAGAGCAATTTTTTCATCTATCTTGTTATATGGTACAACAATATAGTTATCTTGTATCTTGTATTGTTTTCTTTCCATTCACTTAATTACAATTGATCCTTGACTGAAGCTGAACGAAAAGAAAACTGAGTTTTTGATTTGTGCCTCTAGTCTAAGAGTCATCTTTCTTTAGGTCATGATAAAGGTATAAACCTGTTGTTAGGGGACACCATTATTCATCCTCATCCAAGTGTCCGCACTCTTGGAGTGACTATTGACTCGTCAGTAGGTCTCAGCCTACAAGTATCAAATGTTAGTAGGGCTGTTAAGTTTCATCTAAGAAACTTATGGAGAATCATAATATACCTGCCATGCTGCTGTCAGGGCACTGGTTCTTTCAAGACTGGACTACTACAATTCACTGTACAGTGGCCTGTTAAAAAGAGATTTATACATACTGCAGGAACTTCAAAATTCTGCTGCTAGACTCATATTTTCTTGTAAGTCACATACTCATACATCTCCCCTTATTTGTGATTTTCACTGGTTGCCTGTACTGGAAAGAATTAAATTCAAACTTCTCTTTGTTTTCAAATCACTTTTTGGCGTCACACTTTGCTTGGGTTTGGTTCTATGCAAGCTTTACTCGGGGATATTATATATATATATATATATACTGTAAAGCCCTAAATTTTCGCGATTTCACGATTTGAAACATTTTATTTTCGCGATTTAATCAACTTGGAAAATGGAATTTCGCGATTTGCCACCACTTAAGAAAACGAATTTCGCGATTTTTTCCAGTCGATTTTTATCATGCAAACAATAAGATGGTAAGCTTTAGAACATAGTATTTATATTGCTCAATAGAATACCATAATTTCCAGGTCTTGCAAGGCTATTAGTATTCCTAGACCAACGCTAGGCCGTATTTGTACTTGTGGTAGTAGTCTTGTTTTTAGGCTAGGCCTAGGTTATCTACATGATACCTGTAACTTGCACATTCGACTAGCCAGCTTGGGTCCTAAAACTATACGCCGTAGACACTATATTAGTAATGATCCTCTGAGGCTAACAATAACATCTAAGATTACATAGTTTGTATTTCAAATGGCAGTACAAGTACAGTACAGTAAATTACCGTCAGCTAACCCATCACAGGGCAAAGAATCGCACACCTGCCGCAACATTGCTCACGGCGGCATGGCTGGCTGTTGTGTTGTTTGTGATTAACAGTATGCTTTGCAATATCATTTTAAGCAGGGGATAACAACATTTGTTGATGTCTGGGAATGCATTAATATTTCTACTGTATTGCATTTTTATTAGTTGTGATTTATTTAAAATTAAAAGCTATTAATGTGTGTATTATTACAATCTAACCACTGTACGTCAATTTTGTTTAAACCCTAATTACTATTGTACCCTATTGCTATATTGTAAGGTAAGGTTTTCCAAGTTTAGAGTATCCATGTCATCTAGTTCGTGATTTTCCCACGGTGATTCCTAGGTAACAAACATTGAACATGTGGGCATGCATGTCAGTAGTATGAGCATTGGTTAGAGAAATTGAGTAAACGCGCGCGCTGCAAACTTGGTAATCCATTGTATCATAATATAAGAGTCATTCAGCACAATAGGCCTAGGAATACACCGATGTTCATTGCTAATACTCATTACTATACAATAGTTTGTATTAAAATGTAATTAAAAGACTGAGACAACACATTAACAAATCGAAACTTTATTGGAAGACTGTACCAGAATCATATTTTTTCGTAGCCATACAGTATTATAATTATATTTTACTGTACAACAAAAAGAAGCAAGACCACTTAAATACAATATAAGTATCACATTATTATTATGGAAATCACATTTTTACAATCGTTTTTGACAAAATATAATCTTGGCGCGCCCTTAATTTTTGCGATCGTTGTTCAATCGCGAAAAACGCGAAAATTAAGGGCACACGAAAATTTAGGACAGTGTATATATATATATATATATATATATAAGTCATGTGTATGTACAAAAAATTACCTATCTTGATAGGGTAAGGATTGTTAATAAAATTTGTTCATTAAGAAGCATCTTGGGCTAGGGCCTGCTGGTGGGAAAAGTTTGTTAGACTACAATCAAAGACTGCATTCTATAGTCTAAATACAAATGTGTTTATTTATACTGGCATGGTTTTAGTTCCTTCTTTTCGAAAGAATTCCTTTTCCTGTAAGTCTAACAAACTACAATTTAAATAATGTTTCTCCTATAATACTGGTTGTATGTATGAAAATTTATTTTAACTTTAATCAATGAGATTATAGAATGTCTGGTAATACAAATTACCCGATCGTCAGTGGAGAATACAAATTACCCGATCGTCGGTGGAGGTCCCGATCCCAATTAGGCTACTGTACAGCACTGCTGTAGAGAAAAGCAAGAAAGGAGAAGAGGTCTGAGCAGTGTTAAAGTTGCTTTTCACACAGTTGCCATAATAGCAAATTTAACCACAGGGTATGCTCCCAATTCTATTGACTCTCTGAATATGCAATTGGCAGAAATTCTAAGCAGATGTGGATACGATGTGATAAGCTCAAGTTGAGTAGTTTAGGTGACTTATCTTAGATAGGCCTACTGAAGTACTGTACTGTAGGCAAAAAATTTAAAAACTAACAATATTTAATAGCTATTCCAATGAACTGAAGCAATCAACTCGAAAACTAAGGTTGGTATAGATGATTGGCTAAGAAATGCTAAATAAAATGGAGAAAATGTTCAATTTTTTGGAAGGGTATGCACTGCATACCTTGATTGCCTTGACAGTCTGCCACTAACATTACGGTATAATTTTATTCTTATGTTTCTCCATCCAAATTACAAGCAGAGTGATTTAAAGCACTTATTACAGATCACTTATCCACCACAAGAAGAGCAATTTGTAGCTTGTCTGTCATTTCCAAAAATCAAGGCCTCACATTCCTGGTTAACTGCATAATGCAGCCAGATTTAAGTCTAGTTTAGATATTTGTGTGTTTAAACAATTGTTTGATTTGCTTATTTTAAGTCATTTCATTTTTTTTTTTTTTTTTCTGGTTAAATTGTTGTATACACTTGCAGAACAACTGTTAGTTGAGCCAAGTTTTCCGTGTTTTACATGACGAAATTCTTCCCCTTAGAAGAAACGTCACTGGTAGGTTGGATGATTGATTGCTAATTGCCTGCATGCTGCCTAAACGGCCTTCACAATGAGTAAACAAGACCTTGGTAGTAGGAGAAAATCGTACAAGCCAGTACTGCTCCAATCATGGTCAAATTTCAGAAAGTATACACAATTTCTGAATCTAATGTTATTATTTAAAACAATGTTTTAAACCAAAATCCGACCACAATGAAAAAAGACAGTAGCTGTACGTCTATGGATTTACTTTACTTTTTTCACAAATTTCGTGAACGTAAAACCGTGACTTGGCGATCAGGAGAATACTAGCCAGAAAGATGCATCAATATTTTATTAGTTCTCAAAAAACAAAGATGGTAATTTTGGTCATTTTCAATACACATATGTATTGAAAATGACATAGTGTATTGGTGTTTATGCTGGCCTAAATAAATATAAAAATACGATTCTTTCTAGCCTATTCTATTTATTTTCTGACCGTGTGGCATACAACAACAATGTTTACTCACATTCCCGGCTATCCAGGGGCTATTCTACAGCTTACAGCTGATGTATTTCAATCTAGGCTCAGAGAGTAGTAAATCTCTATTTTATAGGGCCTCCTAATCGAGCGATGAATATTTAGTTGACAGAATTTAGGAACAGAGAATAACTCGTCATGTATTAAAATCAAATGCTAAATTGATTTTATAACTGATATTCTGTATCTTCGTTGCATACGATCTACAGACGATTACTCCCTCTCACGGCCAGTGCACAACGTCACGAACGAACGAGAAGCCCATGTGCTTTAGTCGTGGGCGATTTAGAACCGTCCATTTTGCGGCAGGGTATTCATTTTGTATTACTGTATAACTATAAATACACATGCCTAAACATTACCACATTTAAACATGTGTATTAACCGTTATAATAAACATGATTAAATATTATATTAATATTCAAACACGTGCACTAACCGTTATAATACACATGTTTAAATACTATTATAATAAGCTTCACAGGGCACACAATGGTTCGGTCTTGGGATGCCAGGGGTAGGCGCTTCAGTTCAATCTTATTATTTTTGTTTGTTATGCATCGTAATTTTCCCGATTTTTAGGTGTGAACACGATTTGTAATTTCTTTTTAATTATACTGTGGTATAGACAAGAAGAACAATTCCAAGAAAAAAATATTTGCGGGAAATCCAGTAGTTGCTTCTGTTCGTTACGGACTTCCAATGCACTTTTTGACATCGCACCACACCTAAACATGCGCTCCCGATTATAACTTCTTTTTATTGAAAATGTAGGAATATTAAGAGTATTAATTGTTGTAGCCTAGATTGTACGCTTATTCATTGCGTTTGCCGTGATTGACCATTGTAACGAAATATCTCTTGCTCACTCTAGATCACTAACCTTCCTAGGCCTAACTACAATACACTAGTACGCGACCTCCGCAGGCCGCCGGCAACGAGTAATAAATTTTAGGTAAGTAGCGAATCTGTCACTTGTGACAGGGGTTGGATGATCGATTACCCGAGTAGGTCGGGTAGCAGGACCGAATTCGCTAAGATTTTCGGCATGTAAATACAGCTTATTATTATACATACATTCATCATTCTTTCTTCAAAATATCTTCTTCATATATAGGCCTACAGTACAATAATTTTTCTTCATTATTTGTCTAAGCCATTCAATATACTTTTATGAATACAAGAATAGTAATATACAAAGAACTCGTCTGGGAATCATTCTTAACTTCGCTGAACCTGCTATGTCATCACAAATCTAGCTGACAGCATCTACGTAATGAACATGCACAAGATTTGTAATTTAAAAACTGGGATATTACGTAACTGAGTATGCTAAATCAGTTCCCAAATTATTGGTAAACTTCTCCTTTAAATATAAACACCCCCACCTTTTAATTTTCAAGAATTGCAATCTTCTCAAATTAAAGTATACATGTCTACTGCAATGTCAGGTGTTTCATCATTCAATTATTTTTTTCTTCATGAAAAAATCAACATTATTATGTTGTAGCTAATGAAAGTTTACCATATTTTTTTTTTTTATAAAAGTCTGCTATTACAGTATAATTGCAGATACTATGCAATAATTACTGTAGAAGAACTAATGTTTTGTAATTATAGACCACAACAATTCTTATACTTCCTTAAATTCTAATATTTTTGCTGACTTTGAAAGAAACTTATTTGAGTTTGTTATTAATAAAAACACTTGTTTCTAAGTAATCTTTAGCAATTTTATATCTAATTTCATAATGTACTTTTAATTTTTGATAAATTTACTGTAGCTTTAATCTTAAATTACCACTCAAGTATCCTGTTGAGATCTTGCTGAAGAGCAAAAGTCTCTAAAATGTTAATATTGATTTGGCAAGATAGAGTTTGATCATCGGCAAACTGAAATAATGATATAGATTGTTAAAAATCTAAAATCTGACAACTTATTAGTTTATATTAAGAGGCAACAGGTCAAATTTGCTGCTCACATTGTAAGACAGCCAAACTCTAGTGAACCAAACTATTATTCAATGATGACAAAAACCGTAAAACATGACACTTGGTACCAAATCTGATCAGAACAGCAGCTACTAATTCTGGATTATCCAATACTGACCACACTGTTAGGGAGCCCAGGAGAAGAAACTTCTAATGTTGGAGAATTTCAGTTATCTGAGATAATTCGCCAGAAGATAACCAGTCGCAAATTCAACATATGAGCAAATATGATGAAGACACCTAAGTAAGATATGCTATTAAATGTCACAAACATGAAGGAGAGAAGCGATCCAAGACCAATAATTGAGGGACTCCAGATAAAACATTGATCCACTTTGTTTTCTTGTTTGTTGAGAATTTTTATAAATATACAAATGATACAGCCTATAACACTGTACATGTTGAGCCTTTTAATTATTCTACTGTGAGATAATATGCTGAAGGCTGATAAAAAATCTAAAAATATCACACATACACTTACTGTATATTGAGGTGGAAAGCCATCAGTTTCAGAAACAATGTTATTAGGTTACTCAAACAAACAAATTTTATATTTTATTTTCAATTTTCACTTACAACAATTGGATAATAGTACAACAGTATATCAATTTCAGTGAGTATAAATAAAATATCTTTTTATTGTATTTCAATTTTATTGTATTGTGAAATCGCATCAGTGTTTTTGTTATCTCTCTCTGCAATGCCTTCCAAACAAGCAGTTAGGGTAGGTGCAGACTAACGTATTCAAACCATGAAATGCATTTTAATCATTTTAATATAGATTGATTACCTGTTTATAAACTGCACTCCAACCATAGAAATAAAATTCAGTATACAAAATCATGGTATATAAACCAGGATTTATGGTGGTAATTTATTTTTAACCAACGTTTGACCGACCGACCCTGATTGTTTAAAAGTCATCGTGCATGGGCAACACTGTCTTTCTGCCCTCGGAAACACTATTTTAATGAACTTTATCACAGCTCCTAAAAATATCTTTTGTAAATAATACTCATAGGATAGAATTTTTCATCTATTATCTATTTAAAGTTATCACTTTCCAATCATTTAAGTATTTCCCTGTTTGTACTCTCTGCAGATGTTATTCTTCTGATCACGACTGAAGCAACTCAATAGAAACGTTGAGACATTATCAACAAACAGTTCTTTTCAGAATGTGACGCAAGCATTTATTATTGATAATCTTCAAACCAATCATTTGAACTTAATTAATTTTTTCTTCCTGTCTGTTGTTGTTAAGCACCTCGAGGTTGTGTCAACATGAGGCGCTATATAAATCCAGAATTATAATTATTATTATTATTATTATTATTATTATTATTATTATTATTATTATTATTACATAACATCGCCATGCAAATGTTCAAACAATATTGTATGTATAGCATTAAATTTGACAATAAAATGAATCATATTAAATGTTTTAACATCTGTTTTGATACAACATACTTTCGTGGTGACTCCGTGGTAGGGATTAGGCTATGGCTCACACAGTTCTTGGTCCAAATGTACCAATTTCATGTCTTCACATAAAATTTTTAATTCTAAATGATGTCCTTCAGATGAATGAAAGTCACTGGTCCTATGTATTAGGGGTTTAGCCAGAAAAACGAAATAGGCCGTCCAAAAGTAAAAGACAGTGGGCATGGCGCTGAGCCGATGGGCGGGCCACGCCCATCTTTGGGAATCCCCACCGAATATTGGTACGAAAACAATGTACATTCAACCAATAAATATTGTTTTTACCAAACGTAAATATGATTTAGCTTTAGTTTAATGTAACATTCGATAGATTTGAAGAATATAAAGAATTTGCTAAAGGCACAATTAGGCTAGGCCGAGCTGATTAGGCCAAGCCGTCCAAACCGTCACAGTAAAATGGCCATCCTAAATAATTGTAGGCCGTCTTAAAGACGGCCGGACGGCTCGCTGGCTAAGCCTATGCTATGTACTGTATATATCAGCTATTCACAAATGGCAAAACGACTTTAATTGTTTGATCAATGACAATAAAGTATTCTTGATTCTTAGCTTGTTCAGGGAAAATTGCTCTAAATTTGTGAGCTAAAAATAAAGTTACATAATTATTCATGGGAGAACAGTAACACTGAAGAGGTAACCCAGTATAAAGAACAAATAAATCAACATTGGCCACATGGGCATAACTGCTGTAAACAACTAATGAATCATATCCAATATTTCATTTCACAGTTGTACTTTAATCAGTTAAATGTCTGACTGATTGGACTTACAAGAAAAGAAGCGCACCAAAGTACATTGTTACAACAATCCTTGTAATGGAATTAATTTGTTTAGAGCTTAAAAGTAAAACCAAAAGATTCTCATACCATATCATAGTAGGCCGACCTTACATACAACTACTCAACACCTCATAGTCCCATCTCATAGTCACCCTGCTTTTTGAGACACTGGCTGCTCCCATCTCTTAGATCAATGAAGTTGGTCCACTTTTTACTTTTTTGTTGGGTTTTTTTATATATTTTTTCCTTAACATTTTTATGTACTAAGTCTGTAAAGTCACAATCAAATTGGCCTTTCGGCTACAAAATGTAGCTCCTTGTGAATTGAATTGAATAAATAAAGTGTTAAAAATGCTGGTAAATGTTTAAATTGCACTGAAAAGTTGAAATTTTAAAGCCCCATTCCCGGCAAAATTTCACTAAAAACTGACTTTTTTTAGAAAATATGCATTTGCATTACTCCAATTATTATAAATCATGGAAAAATATTGGCATGAATTTTAGTTTTACGCAAAAGATTAAAAAAAAAATATTACCATTTTCTCGACGAATTCATCGTTACTAGGCAAATTCAGAGGTTGTAGATCGCATCCACTGGAATACTCTCGCTTTTATGTATACTTTATACAGTCAATAAAGTGCGCCCTCTCTAATGAGATTACTTTTTGTACTTCGCATCTCGCACAATGCGGTCGTTCGGTTAGGCTGAGATATGTTTAAGTTTCAAAATCTCAGTCAGAATCAGTTTTTTAACAAATTTGACATAATTCCTATGAAATATTATATTCACAAGTGTCAATACTAGCAACGGAAAATATCATTTCGCCGTTTTTATGTGTGATAACAGAACCTAAATCGAGGTAAAGCTAGGCCTAGCAGCGTTGGATAGGCTAATGTTTTCGGCGTCTACGATATTTCTTCTCACGACCTATCGCAAAATCAACAAAAATTCATCCGCATTTATTTTTTGTGTGGAACACAAAAAAATCAAATTTCAGTCTTATTTTACATTTTTTTCATTCTTAGGAATGTCTAAATTCAGTTAAACTAGCAATTCCGTATTATATTTATAAATCTTTATAACATTATACAAAAATTAGATTTTTCTTCAAAACTGAAATTTTGCCGGGAATGGGGCTTTAATTACAAACATGCTCCTAAATTCTTCAATGAAAACTTGTAACACAAAACTAAGATGAATTTAAGTTGTCAGTACTGTACCTTCAAGCTGGTCAAAAGAGAAATGTTGGTAATTGCAGAGATGCTGTTATCAGACAAATCAAGGTATTTCAGTTTGAGACATGCAGACAGATTTTCCATTGACTGATGAAAAGAAGAAAAATATAAATTTAAAACAGTGCATTCAGAATTATAGAAAGTTCACTTGCTCTAAATGTTCTTTTCTTGTTTATGTGATCCCTAATGAAATCAGTGCTGGGTCACTTAGAGTGACACTACATTAAAGAGAATAATTTATAAATCAATAAAAACACTACTATACTGTACTTTAGCAAGTAGCGAAACCATAATATGAAGGAAAGCTTGATAAACATTGGTACACATCAAAATAAAAATATCAAATCAAAGTTTATTTTTCCTTTTTAATATTATAAAACAATTAACAGAAAACTCTCTTCTTGGTAAAGCAAAATCTGGGGAAAAAAAATTACAAGAAAAGAAAACATAATATTGTTTAAAAGAAAATATACTTAAAACAAGAAAATAGGACATAAAGAAAATTTATGACTGATGATATTTTTCTTATATTTAAGTGAATCATGATATTGCAAACTCCA
Source organism: Anneissia japonica (assembly GCF_011630105.1). Classification (NCBI taxonomy): domain Eukaryota; kingdom Metazoa; phylum Echinodermata; class Crinoidea; order Comatulida; family Comatulidae; genus Anneissia; species Anneissia japonica. The sequence goes on from NW_022727891.1 coordinate 1,023,622, forward strand.
CTTTGATTCTACTAGTGGTCCTATTAATGGAGTCATTCTATTAGAGAGGACCATTCTATTAAGGTACTACACTTTTCCTTGCCTCCCTAAAGCTTCTCACCTTTGAGGAGGCAAATAACAAAAAAAAACTGTTTTGGAAGATGGAAATAGACAACAAAACAAGGAACAAATTCAATTGGGAGAGGAAGTGGACCTATAAGCAATCAACCCCTTTCCCTTAATTTTTTGCGAGAAAGTGTCAATTTCGGCAATCTAGAGGTCTACACCAAAGCCATATTTCTCAGTGGTCTGTGGTCTGCTTCCTTAAGCTTGTGCCCCCCTATTTAAAATTCCTGAAAGGTAAGTCAACTGAAGTAAGGAACTACCTAAATTACTATTGGTAAATCTCCCAGGTTATTTCTGATGAAGATGGGAAAAATGGGAATATTATTACTTTCTTATTATTACTTAACAATAAGAATATTTCAAATTGGTTGTTCATTAATGTTATATTATCACTAATTTGTCATAAGTAGCAATATGCCACACACAAAAAAAAATGTAAAAAAATATTAGAAAGTCCAAAAATAAACGAGTGTAGGATCTAAGCTACAGCCATTACAAGTTACTAATCTCAAGGACAATAATACTTTCAGCATGCATCCATTAACAAGCTTCATTTTCAAAATGTAATAAAAACAAAAAAAACCAGCCAACATGTTTTGAAGGAACTACTCCACAACTCATCATCAGTACCAAATAGAAATATGTTGATTAAAAAAAAGAACCACAGTAAAACCCCTCCTTTGGGACACCACTATAAACACTCTGACCGCCAGGGGTTTCAAATGAGAGCATCAACGATGCAATAGCCCACTTGACAATAGCTGGCAATGTTTAAGTGCTGTCGGTGGGTGAAGGTTGTGTGGAGTGTGCATAAAGAAAAACATTTAAAGTTAGAGTTAGTTGTATGTTCACTTAACAGTTAGGAAAGGTGTGATGTCGTGCACAGTGATATTAAAGGAAATATGGTTGTTATAAGGTTTGTTGTGTACGTAAATTTTTTGAAATATTTTGTACTGTAATTATGAAGATATTTATGTAGAGGTTTATGATATAAGTAGACAGTTTGGTGAGTGAATGGAATTTGTTGCATAGATGTATTTCATTGTCGGGAATATAATAGTACACTACTAGATTATATTATAGCCAATGTTTTAATAATTTAATTTTAAATAAATGGAGGAGGTACATGGAACA
>NW_022727891.1:1025016-1050537 GCF_011630105.1 Anneissia japonica
ATTCATAAATGTAAAGGAAAATCATCCTAGAGCAATGCTGAAAAGCTACTGTCTCACCCACCCTTGCAAGCACCACAAAACGGCTCATTCTTCGCTGCCAACTAGACTCGTGCAGACGCATTTATTAGCCGCAAAGCTTACCATTCCAGGCCGTGATTGGTTGATAAACACAATCAAGGTAGTTTCGACTTGTGGCAGTATGGGTTTTCGTAAAAAAAAAGTTTTCATCCAGTTTTGGAATTCTGTTAGCCTATTTTTTGACTTCATGTGGGTAAATATTATAATTTTTATATTCTGAAATTTAATAGTCTAAATTATATTATTGCAAATGTGACCAATCAGCCATGATTGTTTTGGTCATGTGGATAATTAACGGTGATTAACGCACTCTGGTTTACGTTAATTTTCGTTGTCAACAAAATCTAGTTTACGAACCAGTCGAATGAAAAAAATACTCAACGAAAAATCAGATAAGCCCAATGTTGCCTTAGTAGATATGTAGACAGGATCTGAAGAGAAAAAATTGTTAATATGTTGTAGAACTGATTTTCCTAAGACACAAAAAGTTTTTTTGACATAAAACTGGGAAAGGTTGATGATACTCATTTTTGAATATTTAAAAACTGGCAGAAAAGTTAAAAAAAGAGTGGTTATGAAATATTACAAAATATATATACGAAGGATCACTTAAATTTCAAAGCATACAATGCTAGGAGAATGCTAGGATAAGTAAAAAAATCACTATTCTGAATAATCATATTGACTTTTTTGCCATTTATTTCTCAGTGGGGGGGGGGGGGTTGTTTTTGCGACCATAACATTACCCTTTCCTATACTTTCATACTGATCACACTGTGATGTTTTCCATGGTATACCAACGTTATGTCATGTGACCGGCTGTAAACAAACATCACCGAACTGGTCTATTCAGTGAAATCCAATTCATATATTGAAATGTATTCACTTGACAAAAACAGTATCTGTCGAAAGTTCACCTACCTCATAAGACACCTGTTCAGTGATCATAATTGAATCTCTTTACCGTTAGTACAAATACGTACCTAGAGGCTTTAGGTGAATTAGTACATGCACTGCATGAGTGTGCTTTAGATAGAAGTCTGTAAAAATGTGTGCATGATTGGCTATGTATCTAATGAACGGTGCCTAATTACACTGGAAAAAAAGTATGTTTTAAGCTTGTTTATCGCTAACTAATGACTTCCAATAATAAGGCTTATATACACCATATTAGACATTAATGATTTGTCATCTTCGTTCCTGAAGATGCACTAAGTTGACCAAAGGATAGAATTCAAACATAATTGAATGAGTCTTTTGGGTCAGGCTCATGTTGTATTTCAGAATGTTAGTTCATTATTAAACATACAGTCTCCATGTTGTATCTAGTTATGTTTTGATTCCAACAACAAAGTGCACTTGATTGATGTCACAATGCTCATTCCCACTATTGGTGAATTGGGGTGAAGGGACAAACAAAACTGCTTAAACGCTAACACATTGTAACAATAATCTGAATAAAGGCAGGCTCAGGTCGACACGGAACTGAAAGGAACTCAACTCAACTCGTCGACATGAGCGCTCCGCGAAACTGAAAGGAACTGAACTCATGTCGACTTTGAGCAACTGAAATGAACTGAACGGAACTGAAAGGAACTTGGCTCATGTCGACTGGCAACTGAAAGGAACTATTGGCTAAAAACATTTTCCCCACAAAATCCCATCAACTGCAAAATGTCTGTAATGTTTTTATTAAGACATGTAATTATTTTAAAAAGTGTATCTACTTTATTTTTTTGTTTTGAAAATGTCGACCGGCAACTGAAACAAATGGTGCCTGTTTGATTAGTCGACAGAATTGTTTTTAAAGATTTCATTTTCTTCAAAATCTCATCAACTGCAAATAAATGTTTGAATGCTTGTAAGATTAGACGTGTGGTTAAAAATAATAAAATTAATTTTGAAGTTTATCTACTCCTTTTTTTTAATTTAGAAAAGTGTATCGCATATTGGTCTATTTGAAATGGGTTCATGCAAAATCTGGTGGAACAATTAAAACAAGAAAGGTCTTTTTCTATATGAAAAAAACAAAAACAAAAACAAAAACAACAAGTATACACGAATGCATTTTATACGTGACAATGTTTACATGAATCAGCTGTCAAATATGTTATAAAAATGTATTAATTTAATATTACGCGGATGCAGCAGCATACTTTTGATAGAATTCATAATTTACCACTACACTGCAGAGGGACTTTCTGAAAAAGGAATTTAGCTTTTCTTGACCTAGGCCCAATCCTAGGCCCTAAATAAATGTTCTAGTGTTTAAAGAATTTGTACAAAACTAACTTCAAAAACAATGCACACTCCCAAGAATTACTGGATTATTTATAATTCGTAAAAATGGATTTTGGAAGTGAGATCTACATACCAGTTAGTTGTCAAGTCTTTACTCGTCGTACATAGAGTTAGACGTAGGCTAGTAAGCCTGGCATAGGAAGCCTGCCTTTTTTCTACACTCTAGGCCTAGCCTAGGCTAGCTAGAATATGGTAAGTATATGCTGTATTATTATTATTATTATTAGGCCTAGCCTAGGCCTATTTGTTAATGTGTTAGAATAAAAATCTGGCCTATGGCCTACAGAATTTTTTTTTAAAACAAAGAATAAAGTAATCTGGCATTAACAAAACATTGTAATATAATATCTTTTTTCAGTTAATGCATCTTGATTACGATTAATATCAGGATCAACGTTTTCAGTTCCTTAATACAAAGTTAATCAAAATAAAGATGAACACGGTTGACATTTCAGGATATAGATACTTTATTTTACGAATATTTCAAGAGCTCCTGCTCTCTTCATCAGCGGTAACCGTACTGAACATATAATCAAAGTACTAACATACATTAGGTGTGGTATTAACTATGAATAAATTATGTGATAACAATGTAAGAATAGAAAAGCTGGATACAAACTATAGCTGTGATGTCTAATAACAGTCAATGAATGTATAGCCACTTAGAATGCCAAGATCTTTATTAAAGCCTTGTTTATGGGTACTGAGGTGTAAAACCCAACGCATCTCAGCACATCTTCTGGCTTTCGTTGTTATGTAACCATTGCCTATAATAATGAATCAAAGGTTAGATATTGAGTGGCCCGGTGAGTTAAAATGCTCACTGACTGTAGATTTTATATCTTTATTCCTAATGCAGCTTTTATGATGGTTCATTCTCGATCTTATGCTACAACAAGTTTCACCTACATAATTACCATGGTTGCACAAATTACAAAAAATGAAATACACAACATTGGAAGCTGAACAGTCTAACATCGGGGACCATATAAAGTGACTATTGCCCGGTACTTCAATCTTAATATCAGTATTAATGATAGTGCAAAGTTTACACTTTCTATCTCCACATGGTCTGTTACCCTTTTCCTGGTTATGAGCCCGAGATAACAGTCTAGACGACGTTAATAGAGACTTAAGGTTGCGGGGCTGGCGTTGAGCTAGTACAGGTGTGCTTTCAAATGCAGATTTAATAGTGGGGTCTACCTGAAGGGTTTTGTAGTCTTGTTTTAATGTGTTAGCAAATGAAGTAATCATAGGGTTATAATCAAAAATCATAGGTATGCGATCAGAGGTAGATTTATTCTTGTAAGTAAGGAGTTCTTGGTGGGTTTTAGACGAGGCCTTTCTAATTGCCGATTTGATGGAACTTAAGTGGGTAATGACATTTAAGAAAATGGCTAATCAACGATGAAACTTGCTTCTGGTAGTCGTCAGGTTCAGAACATATTCACTTAAGGCGTAAACATTGACTGTATATAACAGTCAATGTAATATTAACGATGTCGGATGGAAATTCTTGAAGTCAGAGTACAGTACTACGGTTTACTATATACAGAAGTACAAATTCGGCCATTATCTAATTTAACATTAACATCTAAAAACGCAATTTCCTTGTGAGAGTGCTCAATAGTAAACTTAATAGAAGGATGATAATCATTAATAAATTACTTAAATTCTATAAGTTTATCTAAACCATGATTCCAAATGAAAAATACATCGTCTATATATCTAGAGTAATAGTCGGGTTTATGAGTTTATCGGCCATTAAATTTTAAAAGTGAAGTTGTTGTGGGTTTAAGTGAAGACAGACATTACTTACAGATTAAAGGGACTGCAATGGGCACTAAGATGGCACCTAGCTATGCCAATATATTCATGTGGGAACTTGAAGAGAATTTAACACATCCACCAACCCGACTAGAACTAACGTATTGTGTAACGAACTGGGAAAGAAACTGCGGAGTGAAGCCACAAATGATGCATATGCCATACAGAGCAAAACAACAAATATCTGCTTTACATTCTGAATTGTCTAATCTCGTCACCGGTGCCGAACATGAAGAAATAAAATCTTTCCTTAGAACGGTCTATGAGAAAGAACTCCACACTTGCCTACGAAAGAAATTCGAGAAAATCACCAGAGCAGACCCACTTCTCAAACATATATGCGACAACAATTTATTATTCAACTGTTTTCAGTCTTACGTTATCAAAACCACTCATTCGTACTCTAACGATATTGCTAATTTATCGTCCTATGAACTTTCTAATGATCAAGTCTCAACTCAAGAAAGGTCTATCATACTGCCCAACTAAAAGCCTTGATGCTATAGATATGTGTGCTGATCTCGATGACTTCACACGCAAGATCCGACTCAAAGAATTTTTCAAGGAATCTAACAATGCTACTAACACTCAGCCAAGCAGTATGAGGCAGAATAGATCGAAGAACTTTCAATTCACTCCTCCAGCAAATAGAAATTGGTTACATAGATAGCTTCGTCAACACGGCTAAATCGCACTTGGATAAATTCATCCTTAATAATATTGTTAATAACAAAGGGAACTGTAGCGCTGAAAACCTCCCGCGAAAAGAACGTACTGCCATTAACGATTTCCGCCGGAACACCGACATTGTCATCAAAGCAGCTGATAAAGGGGGAACCTTCACTATCTTGGACACCACCAAATATGTTAACGAAATCAACTAAAATGACACATCTACATATAAATCTCTAACCTCAGATCCCACGGAGCAATTTATGAAGGAAGCAAATGCGATGTTGAAAGACCTGAGCCAAGGTATGAAGTCCACTGCTAAATCACTACTGCCTCAACTACCGAAACCAGGTTTGATTTATTGCTTACCTAAACTTCACAAGCTTCCCAAACTTATAAAGAAAGCACAAACCTCTCTGCACACCGAATATAATATAACTGAAACTACCAATCCCGATGTAATCTACAATCTTGCCAAATCGCTCAATGTTTCACCCCCCGGGAGACCCATTGTTTTGGGAATTGGAACTCTAACTGAACGACTATCAGGATTTGTTGATTCCATACTCAACCCTATGCTTACCAATATTGATAGTTACATGCAGGACACTACTCACTTCTTAAACAAGATCAACAATATACCAAATCTAAGTGCAAACGCATTGCTTGTAACCATGGATGTAACATCATTATACACCAATATACCGCATGATCAATGATTAGCCGCCTGTGAATCGTTCATCCGAAAGTTTGCACCTAGTGAACCTGCCACCGATATATGTGCCATTATCAAATTCATTTTAACCCACAACAACTTCACTTTTAAAGACAGACATTACTTACAGATTAAAGGGACTGCAATGGGCACTAAGATGGCACCTAGCTATGCCAATGTATTCATGTGGGAACTTGAAGAGAATTTAATGGCCGATCTAACTCATAAACCCGACTATTACTCTAGATATATAGACGATGTATTTTTCATTTGGAATCATTTTTTAATGATTATCATCCTTCTATTAAGTTTACTATTGAGCACTCTCACAAGGAAATTGCGTTTTTAGATGTTAATGTTAAACTAGATAATGGCCGAATTTGTACTTCTGTATATAGTAAACCGACTGACAACCATTAGTACGATGACTTAAGTAGTTTCCATTCAACATCGTTAAAATTACATTGACTGTTATATACAGTCAATGTTTACGCCTTAAGCGAATATGTTCTGAACCTGATGACTACCAGAAGCAAGTTTCATCGTTGATTAGCCATTTTCTTAAATGTCATTACCTACTGAAGTTCATCAAATCAGCAATTAGAAAGGCCTCGTCTAAAACCTGCCAAGAACTCCTTACTTACAAGAATAAATCTACCTCTGATCGCATACCTATGATTTTTTATTATAAGCCTATGATTACTTCATTTGCTAACACATTAAAACAAGACTACAAACCCTTCAGGTAGACCCCACTATTAAATCTGCATTTGAGAGCACACCTGTACTAGCTCAACGCCAGCCCCACAACCTTAAGTCTCTATTAACGTCGTCTAGACTGTTATCTCCGGCTCATAACCAGGAAAAGGGTAACAGACCATGTGGAGATAGAAAGTGTAAACTTTGCACTATCATCAATACTGATATTAAGTTTGAAGTACCGGGCACTAGTCACTTTATACGGCCCCCGATGTTAGACTGTTCAGCTTCCAATGTTGTGTATATCATTTTTTGTAATTTGTGCAACCATGGTAATTATGAAGGTGAAACTGGTTGTAGCATAAGATCGAGAATGAACCATCATAAAAGCTGCATTAGGAATAAAAAGATATAAAATCTACAGTCAGTGAGCATTTTAACTCACCGGGCCACTCAATATCTAACCTTTGATTCATTATTATAGGCAATGGTTACATAACAACGAAAGCCAGAAGATGTGCTGAGATGCGTTGGGTTTTACACCTCAGTACCCGTTGGGTTTTACACCTCAATACCCATAAACAAGGCCTTAATAAAGATCTTGGCATTCTAAGTGGCTATACATTCATTGACTGTTATTAGACATCACAGCTATAGTTTATATCCAGCTTTTCTATTCTTACATTGTTATCACATAATTTTTTCATAGTTAATATCATACCTAATGTATGTTAGTACTTTATTATATGTTTAGTACGGTTACCGCTGATGAAGAGAGCAGGAGCTCTTGAAATATTCATAAAATAAATTATCTATATCCTGAAATTTCAACCGTGTTCATCTTTATTTTGATTAACTTCGTACTGTTTTATATTATTCGGGATATACGTGCACCTATATCACTGTCTCTTATCCAAATCTAGATGTGTATAAGAGACAGCTTATTAGCATCATGCCCCACACACATTATTGGATCTGCCCCTTGGAAGGGAGAGAAAACCTATAGTATATTGCTTTCTGACATTAACATTGGAAATTAAAGATGAATTGTCCCATGAAAAATATTTCATTGAAACTTACTTGCTCATAACTTGAATAGAAATTAGTGTACTAAAAAAATTTTACCTGTAATTTTACAGCCAAAAAAATGATACAGTAGAAACACTCAGTCATTGAAATTTTTTTTTTTATTATTTTGCCAATTATCTAGTATAACAATCAGAGAACACACTTTTTAAATTCAATTTAATAATTGCATATTACAGCAAAATGAGCAAGTAATATAGTGTAATTTGGGTGATTGGTTCTGTAAAAGAAAATTTTCAATTACATGCCTGACACGAAAACATTGTACAGGTAAGTGGTGGTCTCGAGGACTGGGAAAGACCATAATGACCTACAAGACAGCGCTGACCCAAGAACCACAAATTCCGTACTCAAACACCAGCTAAGTGACATAGATCCAAGGAACCCACTAAGACAGATACAGCTGACTGATTAAATTTAAGATTAGTGAGCATTCCATCCACCAAGGAAGTCCCCTCACCCCTAATGAATCAAGTGAAGGCATATATAGTATATGCATTGGAAAACACAAAAAAATTTTAATAAAGTGCCAAACAAAAAATAGTAGTCATTAACTATCGAAAATAAAGTTGTGTTGAGCAGTAATAGGATAACAAACTCATAACTCAATCTTAATTCTATTAGTGTTGCATTGAGGCAAGGGAATTTCCTTAATACAGTAAGACATTTTTACGAACGTCCATTTTACAATCAGTTTTACAAATCGTTGATTTTGCTAATGTCAAATTTTTTAAGTAATAAAGCATATTATATTCTTAATAAAAATTGATTTCTTAAATACAAAATCAGAGTAGGGAAATTATTAGGCTAGATGCTAATAAAAAAAATGACTAGACTACGGACTCTGGGCAATCATGCGTTACCACACTTGTAATTGTAATTCTTATTCTCACGCATGCCTTATACACGACTAGACTACCCTGGACAAGTTTGCACTGAGCGAACTGCCACAAACGAACCAATGACACCCTCATTCATCATCACTCCTCATTTTGTTGACTATCTAAAACATACCAGCCAGGCATATCAAGGGTTTATGATCAATCCTCTGTCTTAAAAAGCGGCACATTGAGATACACCAATAGATACAGAATCTAGATTAAAAATTTTTCAATTTACGAATACCCCTTGGTATCAACAGGTACGTAAAATGGACGTTTTATTGTACTGTATGTCAAAATTTTATTATACATGATGTGGGAGAGGAGGTAATTCATAAATTCTATTATTCTATGAGTGAGCTGTTTCAGATATTCCCTGCAGTCAAGTATGTATGTCAACAAACAAAGCACAAATGCTTAATTAGAAATGAACAAGGTGAATAAATGGTTTAATTAAATGAATAGTTATTGAAATTATTGGTTAACTAGGTGAATAAATGGTTTAATTAAATTAATCATCCAATCAGTCACTAACTAATGAATATACTGATCATACCTTTATATTATTTCCGGATAAATTAAGCCATTCCAGTTGCAGTGAATCCTTCAAACCATCGATACTTTGGATGCTATTGTTGGGTAAGTTGAGAACACGCAGGTTTCGTAGCTTTGCAACACCATTCATGCGTACCAGTCGGTTGCTTGCTATGGATAGCTAATTAAGAAATTATGAAAATAGAATAATATAATGTTGCTATTAATTTTGTTATCGTAATTTACTGTAAATCAAATTTATCATTCATTTATTGATTAAATTATCATTTTTTAAAATTTCACCAACAGCAATTTTTTAAATAACTATTTCAATCAATCTATGATAATGGTATTAGTAATAAGATAATAAAGTAATTAATCTTTTTATTAAAATAATAGTAAAATGTATTTATTCAATGAATACTCATCAACCAAGAAGACATTCATCCACAAGGCTGTACTGTATTTTGCACTAATGAAACAAACTTAATTATTATGACAAAAACAAACTACAAACAATAATGAAAAAAAAAAAGACAAGATGAAAAGCAATACAGTAGAATAATAGAAGCAGGTTCCACTAAAAAGTCTTTGAACTTTGGTAAATAATGGCTACGTTCAGAATTGGATATAAGCCAGGCTTGAGTTAAGCTTAACTTTGCCGGGCATTCAGACTAGCAGGATTAGCCAGGCGCGAGCATTGCATAATAATGAACCGTGACCAGGAAACGTGATTCAATTGCTCGCGAAACGTATGCTTGCTCACAGCGTACGTAATTGAATGCAGATTGGTCATAGTCAATGCAAGACCCCCCGCAATGATTAAAGCCCGGCTTAGAAAAGTTAAACACGGTGGCATGCCGGGCCTAGCTTCTATAGGAACACAGCCCGGCTTAAGATAAGCAACCTATTTTGTATGAAATTTTTCATTAGTGTTGATCCATCAAAATAAAAAACAATAGTACTCGCACTACCTTTCGCGAACGATCCGTTCGCTTTTTCAAGTAGACTGGTGATGTTATTTCCAGTCTGGTCTGACGTCACCTCGGTGCTGTTGAGGTCGAAGTGCATCGAGGTGACGTCAGACCAGACTGGAAATAACATCACCAGTCTACTTGAAAAAGCGAACGGATCGTTCGCGAAACATAGTGTGAGTACTATTGTTTTTTATTTTGCTGGATCAACACTAATGAAAAATTTCATACAAATTATATTTGGATCCAAATGAATTTATTTCAAAATATAAGCAACCTAGTTTAGACTGGCAGGTGGATAAACCCGGTGAGTTTAGCCGGGTTTATCAACCTAGTCTGAACTAAGCCAATATATCTTTTTAACATTTTTGACAGCAACAGTTATTATTTCTGGTCCTGTCTAAATTAATCCACAATTTAATAGGCACCGGATATTATCTTTTAATGTATCTTTCTATTTGGCTATTGTACAGACTATCGATTTAGTTTTATCCTTATTGCCTTGATAAATTAAAAAGTTTTTTTTTTTTTTAAATAAATAATTAGGAATTAAAGTTCCCTTTTAAACTAAGTTTAGAACACTTTCAAATGCATGCATACTTCGATGATTCACATTTTTATACTATTTAAAACTGGCAAATGCTTTAGAATCTTGCTTCATCTCCCCCACACAATATTGCAGTAATCAAAGCTGGTAGCTTAGCACTGACTGTGATTTATACATTGGTGAATCACAGTATAATAGATTAGATTGCCTTGGCATAACACACCAAATATAATCTATGATGCCTGAAGAATTATTTAATGCACAAGGAATTTTGGAGCTGAATTGAGTACACAGTACAAGGGGGAGACAACCCCTTACTCCTTTCTAAAGATTGTACTGTGGTCACACACATCAGCCATATTGCACACAAGTCTAACAGCTTGTTTCCGTCAAAATATTGTGCACCTTCAGCTGAAACACAAGAAGAGCAGTGGATAGAATTGAATTGGGGACCACAATTAAAAGGAAGCAACCTGATTCAAAATAATGACTTTAGTCTTTAAAGTTATTATAGACATGATTTTACCCAATTACGTAACAATACCTAAATTGCTAAATTTCACAGAAATCTATAAAATTTAATTATAAAATATAATTAAAACTTAAAAGTGCAACTATTATTATTTTTTTTTTATATAATTTCTGATTAGCTCATAGCAAATAATCCCCTGATGTTGTGGACAGCTAATTAGAAATTATGCAAACAGAAAACACTAATTAATATACTTTATACTTTAGGTTGTATTGACCTATTTATGGTACCCTTTAACAATTCATTTGCACTAAAAATGGTTTTATTCACCGCCTGGCTCTCTTTTTTAAAAACCTTTCACATAATTATATTTTTTAATTGATATTTTTTACCACAGCCTAAGTTTGTTCAAAACCAGCTTATCATAATCTTTACTTCATAATACCTAAGTGCTTATTTTCTGTGTGGGTTAATTCCTTGGTTTATTTTTTGTTTGATACATTTTATATCCTTGCTGTTTTTGTAAAGTTTATGTTTATGATTTTTATGTATTGTATTTTAAATGTGTGTTACCTTTGGACATTGCATTCTGTGTTCTGTTGTATTTATATATTTGTATACTTATTTGTATTTTTATGTATGCAATAATAAATTTCTAAATTTTCAATATTCTAATTGTGTGGATAATTTCAAATCCTTTGTACAGTATTTTCATTGTTTTTTATATAATCGATATCATGTTTTCTCCCTCCTTGTTTATCTATGCAATATATTTTTTAAATTTTAAAAATTTCCAATTTAATCATGTTTATACGGTTATTAATTATTCACCTGTATGGTACTTTTTAAAATTCACAAGTAAAATTCTTTTTCCTGATGCTAATTGTAATAAATATAAATCTGTTCTGTTAGATGTGTATTCATGATGCAAGGGTTGGGAAAGATCTTTAATAATGATGTCTAATTTCTTAAGTAAAGATTTATTATAGATGTCTTCAAAACTCTCAACTTCGGATCCAATGACCTTACCGGCCGATTTCAAGATCCTGAGGATTTTTACTGCGATTTTGTTTACTTAAATTTCCAAACCATATGAAATACAGTTGCTAACTAAAACACTAAAAATTACACTTTTAAAAAACAACATTAAAACTTCAGAACTACCATTGAATGACTTAAGTTTATGCAAGAAGAATAAACGTTGATTAGCTTTTTTACATAATTACACAGTATTAGAATTCCAGTTTAGTTTCGAATCGAAATCATTGCGTAACTACTAGTAATGGGGCTGGGGCGAGAAAATGTTGGAGCCCTTGCATGTCAGTAAAGTATTTTTGCTCAGAAATACTTTGAAGGGTGAGTAATCTGCCTACTTAATTTCATGGCTGAAAAGACTGGTCAAGGTTCTACCTGGAGGAGCTCGGGACCCCTTTTGGTTAGGAGCCCTCGGTTTTGCCCCTAAGAGAGTAGGAGTGTTATGTAACACCTTGTGAAATACAGTATATGTACTATCATCAGTCTTACTTTTGATAGTACATTACAGTAGTACACAATTATTGTTTTTTTTTTGTTTTTTTTTATAACAATTACAACCCATTAGTACAACATACATTAACTGAAAACATTAATCATTCACTATTTCAGTCAAAATTAGCTCCTGGAAATAGACTAAAGTCCTTTTTTCAGTTCTTGTCATTTGAATTTTAAAATCCTACTTATGATAGTCTATATACATTAATGAAGTGAAAATCCTTCACATCAGCAACATAAATTTGTCTGATTTATGAAATCAATGCATCCATTTGGTTGTATTTATGATTTGTTTCTGTTCATATGAGTCATTGGCTTCCTGTTCAATTTAGCCAAAAGCCTGTTATTGTTAATGAGCATTTTGAAGGCACTATTGATCAAAAGTGAAAAGTCCTTTTGTACAGATTCTAAACCTACACAAAAAGTTAAAAGTACTGATAGTTATAGTAATTTGTGACCAGTAAAAAAATTATACTTCAATTATTAGAGAATTTAAAAATGACATCGGTCATGTTTAAGTGCACCATACCAGTCTTTTTACAACACCGGTATTTCCAAAATATTGGCCCGATTGAGTTTGATTTTTTTTCTTGTGTGTCTAAAGTTTCTAACATATCTAGAGATCTTGAACAAAGTGCAATGGTTTCCAAGTCCTTGTCAAAAATGGCATGGTATTGGCTCTAATATTATCAGCACCTAGTTCCTTAAGAATAACCCCACAGCAGCTAAGTTCAATTCACTAAAACTGATGGTAGCCACTTTGCTCTGTCTGACCTGCAAATATCCTTTCAGATCTTGTCCATGGTTCAATTCCACTTGCCACTCTCTTGTTCTCTTAGTGTTTCAGGTGAAATACAACTTACGATAGTGCCCCGTCTTTCAGATGAGATGTTGTGCTGTTAGTCCTGTGTGCAATACGACCCATGTAGGTGTTAAAGAATGCAATACACCGGGCAGTACAGTCTTAAGAAAGAGTAATGGATTGTCTTCCGATGTGCTACCCAATCACAAACAGAAGGACCAAACTTAAAATTTACACCAAAATTACTCACCCAATCCTATAACAAAATTTGGTTTAGTTTTGGTATTCGGAGATGGTGGGCCTGCATTCAAACAGAACTAGGCCCTCACAGAGGAAGGCCTAATAGCCCCTCACAGAGGAAGGCCTAATAGCCCCTCACAGAGGAAGGCCTAATAGCCCCTCACAGAGGAAGGCCTAATAGCCCCTCACAGAGGAAGGCCTAATAGCCCCCCCTCACAGAGGAAGGCCTAATAGCCCCTCACAGAGGAAGGCCTAATAGCCCCTCACAGAGGAAGGCCTAATAGCCCCTCACAGAGGAAGGCTAATAGCCCCTCACAGAGGAAGGCCTAACAGCCCCTCACAGAGGAAGGCCTAATAGCCCAGAAGCATTTCATAATAATTTCAGAATTGTTATCTGAGCCACACATAGAAAAATTTCCATTCTAATTGTCTGAAGTTAGGACCCAAATTTCTGAATGAGCATTTTACATGAAAATTACTTAGGCTGTGTTTCCGCAGCACTTATAATTTCTCCGACAATTTCTCTGATAAATTATCTTAAAATTCGCTCTAAATATTTTATCCCATCTTGCAAAATTATGGAAAACAATGCAATGTGTTCAACATCAAAACATCCATTTTGTTGACCTAGGTGACCAACTTAACGAAGATGACCAGTCAAATAGAAAACTGGTAAATACTCGACAAAACAAAATGGTTGCATACTACCGCGATACACACTGCGTAATCAAGGCTACTTCAGATTGTGGCAGTATGGGTTTTTTTGTAAAAAAAATTGTTTTTATCCAGTTTTTGAATTCTGTTAGCCTACAATTATTTTTTGACTTCATTGTGGGTAAATATTATAATTTTTATTTTCTGAAATTTAATCTAAATTATATTAACGCAAATGTTGTTGCTAAACTGACCAATCGGCCATATTTTTTTAGGTCACGTGCATAATTTAACGCTGATTAACGCATTCTGGTTACGTTAATTTTCGTTGTCAACTATTAAAGTCTATTTTACAAAAAACCAGTCGAATGAAAATAATACTCAACAAAAATTCCTACTCAACGAATAAGCCCATTGATATGCTTTTTTTACAGTACAATAAACGATAATTAGGGATAGACCTAGGTCCAGCCAGGCACCATCGAGTCAAGCACAGCCGTTTCAGGCTTTCTTCTTTATACTTAACACAGGGGCGGATACAGGAGTTGAAAGAGGTGGGGTTTCAAAATGTTTCCAAAATATCCCAAATTGTCAAGGGGTCCTCGCCCAGGAAAATTTTGATTCCTAGATGGCCGGAAATGAGCTTTCCCGACTTCTGAGGTGTCTTTTAATGACCTTTAAGTTCTTCAAAATTCAAGGTTTTTCCCCTCTTGAAAAAGGTCAGGTAATTTATCTCATTCTTAGGCCTATACATAGAGAAAAAAAATTAAAGACATAGGCAATATATTATTATATTCCAACAATATTGAGTAGTTGGATATTTAGTCTTTCTTCCATGGATCACCCCGTTTTTTCAGCGAAAAATAACATAATCGCTGCTTTCCGATAATTTATCGGGTAATAAGAGCTGCGGAAATATGGCTTAAAAAGTTTTATGAAGAACATACTCAATCATGTCAATAGTCTTGGTATTGGCAGTCAATGAACTCAGGAAAATGGGAATGGAACGCAAATACCTTAGATGTAAGGCTTTAGATTAGCTAAATGAGAGTGTGTCACAGCTAAAACATATCCCAAAGGCCCAATACAATATGATGTATGTTCTTTTAACATGAAATGCATTTATATTGATCAATTAATGCTTCCCATTATGTCAACTCTAAGTGGCAAATCCAGAAAAGATGATACAGTGCTATTGCGCCCTCACCTGTTGCAGATCCTGACATGATTCTAATTGTTCAATCTTGCCAATTACATTGTTGTCTAGTATCAGCGTTGAGTATTGGTGAATATCGGCCAACTCCCCTATAGTGGTATTGATCTTCTTCAAGCCTAGATTTGATAAATCTTTAGTCATCTTAGATGTCCTTAATAAAGAGAAAAATAAGTACCGGTACTGTTAATGTTATCCTAAAGTTGTGTTACTGTTCTTCAGAAACTGAAAGGACCAATATTATCTTTATATCAACATTCAATTGCTGGTTTAAATGTAACTTGGCAGGGTAAAGGTAAATAACCAAAAACGTGGGCGACAGCAACGATATTGATAATTGTGAATAACGATGATGATGGTATGCGATAGTTTTTACTCTTGTACCTTTTCTGATAGTGTTTTTTTTTGGGGGGGAAATCAAAGAAGAAAACTGGGAAGAGGATTATGGGAAATTGTAATCTATCGCAAGACATTGTGGTTTACAATTTTCGATAATAAATAATCTCCCTGTTGTTACATTATTGCATGGAAAAGCACACTAAGGTGAGCAACAAAAATGATATAAAAGCCGGTGATTGATAGCTAGTAGGGAGTCACAACAACGTTGCAAACTCTTAATGTGAACACTTAACTGTGAAAGGTACAATTAATCCTATTTTAAATCAATCAGTTTGTTCGTAGCTCAGCTGCAGAAGACTCGGAGGTACAGAAAATCATTTTATACTTTTACAAAATAGGCATAGACAATGATCAATGTACAAGAAACTCCACAATTCTTGTTTAAAAAAGGGGGATACATAAGCAAAAAAAAGTTAAAATAGAGCATAATTATAGATACAGAAATGAATTTGTTCAGTGTAAGTTACAGTATTCTTAAATGGATGGAACCTTGTTTTGCTCTTATGCAGTAATAAAAAAAAATTCAGGAAAACTTTCACTGTAACCTGGCAAAAATAGAACTTGTGTATTAGATGTGACCTGTATTAATAATAAACTTGACTTCTGAAAATTAAGAAAGCTTTATTGATGTTACTTGCTTGTTAAATTGTGGTAATTAAATGTATTTCTATTCATATGCCTATCATAAAAAATAACATTTTAAATAAAGTAAAAGAAAAAAAGTTCATGTTTTTTAAATACTGTAGGTTTTAGAAGTGATCTAATTCCTTAGGTAAATAATATCAAAATAATGTTTCAGTAGCTTTAACCAGCTTTGGAGGCTCCATATTCACAACAAGTATGAACATTTTTTTTGAAAGGGAGTTATTAACAACAGAATACTTGAATTCTATTCCATAGCCTGTGGAACATGTCAAGAAAAAAAATTTACTAAATGTGAAAGAACTGATTTTGAATGTGATGAGTTGCTTGCCTGTATGAACCCCCAATGAAGCAGGTAGGATTTCAGTAAGAAGAGAGAATTGGGACATTCATCAAAAATGATTTAACAAAAGATTGTCAACCCAGATAGTTACGTGTGGTTTTGAAACGCTGTTAGTGAAAATTTCACAACTGATATCTTGGAATCGACAACTGCTAATTCATTACATAGAAATGGCAGATAATAATAATAATAATAATAATAATAATAATAATAATGTTACATTTATATAGCATATAATGCAAAAGCTTCTAGCCGCCGCAAACTTAGTCGGGGGCCAGCCCGCACAAATCTCGCAAGGCTCAGCCTTGCTGCATGAGCGACACAACGGGCACTCCGAGTGCCGGTCGAGCTTAACACTCGGTTTGGGGCCCCCACACGCCGAGCATAAAGACTTGCGAGCGGACATGGAAACCGATCGAGACTACAATAAAAAGGATATCTTGTCAACCACTAGTTGAAAATAAATCCAAGGCAAAAATAAATCCAAGGCAAAAATAAATCCAAGGAGAACAGAATTGCTTGAAAAGTCCTGCTAGTTTTCAAAGGCTAGATGATCCGACTTCGAACAACGTCGAAAAGGGAATGAGGACGTTTGTTAGGGAGACGGTTCGCACGTGGCGCCTTGGGTCAGACTGCTCCATTTTTTTCGAAGGGGTGTTCCATTTTGGGAACAATGGCAATTAGTCGGTTATTCAGGTAAGTATTAACGAAATAGACAAAAGCTTCTATGCGCTTCACATAAAACAAAAAAGTTTTTAAAAAATTAAGTAAAACATAAAACTGGTTCAACAAAAATGCAAAATCTTCAAGGGGTCACCCGACTCCACTCTACAGTAGCGTAATCCCAGACCAATACCTAGGTGACTCGAACAAAGGAACAGGATACACAATTGCCCTGCCACAGACGATCGGGTTCTTAGAAATGGTGACCAAGATAGGGCCCTTAAAAGAAAATGTAAGCCAGTCTAAGTTTTAAGTAATGTTTTGAAAATAGATAAACTGCAAGATTGTTTAATGTGTTCTGGAAGATTGTTCCAGAGGTTAGATGATGAAAATGTAAATGATCTATCACCATAAAATGCTGTGCTTGTCTTAGACACAACAATGCTCGACTGTGATGATGATCTTAATCTACAGTATGTGTGGGGTGATGTATTATAATTGATTTTCTGATGTAAGCTGGGACCTCGGTGTTAATAGTCTTAAATGTTATTAGCACGACTTTGAAGATGAGGCGTTTCTTTATAGATAGCCAGTGGAGATCGTTAAGGATAGGTGTAATGTGTGTATAAGTATTTGTTCTGGTTAAGTGAGCTGCAATGTTTTGAATCCTTTGAATTTCAGACAGTTTTGTATTTGGAAGACCATATAAAATACTGTTACAGAAATCAAGGCGGAATTTAACAAATGCATGGATGGAACATTTCAATTTGCTGAGGAAAACCTGCAGGTATATTAATATTCATATACTTACTGTATTGGAGCCTCAAGAAAGTAAAAGACAGTTGATATGTTAATGTAAGAAGACATTAATTCAAGAAACAGAATATAATAATTATGTTGGTAACAGGTAATGATGAGGCAGCACACTGAGATTAACTCTAAAAATAGATTCCCAGTGGGAGCGTGTGTCTACTGCCTTATATAGGAGTTTTTGTTTTTTTTAAATTTTATTTTATGTTCTTCAATCATGCAGATGTGTGTATTATCTGGATTTAAATGACGGTAAAAGGCGTTCGTGGCGAACGCGTCCTGCGTCTCTATAACGCGTGTTCGAGTTTCGAACACAATTTTGTTCGAGTTCCGGACGGTATTCGATTGTCAATAGAGCACCCCCTACCTCGTGTTAGTAGTACCCATCATGCCTAAACTGGATTTACACTTTTCCGCCATCTTTAATTGCTACAGTACATCATGACATAGTGTCTACTAAAAGCCAAGTTTTCTATTTTTCACCTGAGCATGCTTGTTCGTGCAAACATTTAAAAACAGGAAATTATATACTGGCACTATTAATTTGTAACACACAATCTCTGTTGAATGGAGTGGTAATTTGATTTCAATTGCCTTCTTATAGCTTATTTGACCAGCAGTTTTTTTTCTCAACCCAAAACCTTGCCCTAAATCAATTGAAATGCCCTCACAAATTTCAGCCAGACCTCTAACATTGATACTTTCATTAAGTGTGTGTTCCAAAAGTAATTCAATGTGTAATAAGGCAGAAGCTATATCAGTCTTCGGCCCTGAACCTTTACTGGGCCCTGGACCCTTGCCATCATAGAAACTTGTGATGACCTTCTGGTTGGACAGGATAATGATTTTGAGATGGATTTATTAGAGGTAATAAATAATTCTATTCTACTGTAATTAAGAATAGATGGTTACTGTGCAGAAAAGGAAAAGAGAAGGAATTAAATCACTTGAAGGTTTGCGCTAATATTTATATTTGATGAATAGTTGTGAGCTGCCAAAAGTATTTAGAACACTAAATAAGAGGGAGCACTTTAGTTTGTAGATGGAATTTATTAAACTCGCTTACTATATTAGGCCCAAGCGAGCCCAGCCTACTAGGCTAGGCCTAGACAAACCCACCACTACCCTAGAAAAAAGGCCTAGGCCTAGCCTAGTAGTAGTAGTAGTAGGATAGTCCGACGCTTAATTAAAACTGCCTAGGCTAGCCAATGCCCAATTAGTACAGTACTAGGCCTAGCCTAGTAGTAGTAATAAGTATAGGCCTAGGGCCTAGGGGCCTAGCCTAGTAGTAGTAGGCCTACACCCCCTACCCTACTAGCTACCTACCTACTACCTAGGCCTAGCCTAGGCCTAGATAGGCCAGTACCACCTAGGCCTAACCTAGTTTACGTCTACGTTTACACTACATATTATCTATAAAATGCTTAAAGTTTACCTTGGAAACCATAAAAGATATAAATGTCAATTGCATTATCAATTACAACTAAATTTCGCTTCCATTATTTTACGATAGGTTGCAAATGTACTTAATAATGGCGTCCTTAGTTTCCGCCATATTGATTCCGCAAGAGGGGGTAGTTTATAAATAATGTATTTTTAAATATTTTTCAATGCTGTCGCGTGTCGGTCTAGACTGTATACGGAAAGCGTTACATGGGCGACGCTATACTGCAGGTTCATGAATAATTAAGTAGCAATACAAATTGAATATTCATTTCACCTAGCGCTGTATGTTATTGTCGACAAAGTCCAGTGAACACACACTTCTGCTGTCCTACATGCGAACTTTTTTTTCTGCTTGTGTAAAGTAACAAAGTGAAATTATAGGCCTAGTATTCTTTGTATGTACTGTACCTTGTAAGTAGTACAAAAGGATATCAACAGGAGCTACCACCAGCGGCAGTAGGCCTAATAAACAATGAATAGCCTATGTAGCCTCGCCAGGCCCATGTCTATGATAGGCTACAACTTGATGAAGTCTAGTCCAAAGCCTAAAGTATGCCTTACCTAATAATAATATTAATAAATTACCTCGCATTACTTCTCTATGCCTACTGTAGGGCATAGGCTAAGCCTAGTCTAGTTAAGACTTCAATTACATCCAACAGCGGAATCGCCCATTACAGGATGTCTTAAACATACAATATATAAAATATAGTAAAATACAAACAATAACATACAACGGAAACAAATTGGCAATAAAGAGAGTCCTTAGCTTAACTAAAGAAAGGCCTATATTGGTAGCAACTTTGGATTTAAACGTGGAAATGCTGTTAAAAAATATGTCAATAGAGGTATTATTACGTGTAATGGTATTATAGTTATAGGAGAGTCTGCTGTGGATAAACCAGTTTTTAGTAGCATTGACCCAGCTAAGGGGCACTGAGAATAAATAAGTCAGGCAATTATTTCATATTGTTCATATCCATATTCAATTTTAGGGTGTTCATAACAACACCTGCAGTAGTGGTGTCCCTACTGCAGTAGCGGTGCCTATGTTCTTTTCATTTTTTGTTAAACAATTATTTATATTGTATATTTTTTTGTATGTTTAAACTGTAACACTTTGAAAATCAGTGTAATACTGTAGTACAGAAAGTGCCTACAGAATAAAGAATAAATAAATAAATAATAAATAAATTTAAGGTGCAGTAGCGGTGCCCATAATGCAGTAGCGGTGCCCGTCTAAGGATTAATGTATAAAATATAACAACACCTGCAGCAATGGTGCCCATAATTCAGTAGTGGGGCCCATCTAAGGATTAATGTATAAAATATAACAACAACTGCAGTAGTGGTGCCCGTCTAAGGATTAATATATAAAATATAACAACACCTGCAGTAGCGGTGCCCATTTAAGGATTAATGTATAAAATATAACAACACCTGCAGTAGCGGTGCCCATTTAAGGATTAATGTATAAAATATAACAACACCTGCAGTAGCGGTGCCCATAATGCTGTAGCGGTGCCCATCTAAGGATTCATTATATAAAATATAACACCTGCAGTAGTGGTGCCCATAATGCAATAGCAGTGCCCATCTAAGGATTAATGTATAACATACAACAACACATGCAGTAGCGGTGTCCATAATGCAGTGGTGCCCATCTAAGGATTCATTATATAAAATATAACAACACCCTGCAGTAGTGGTGCCCATAATGCAATAGCGGTGCCCATCTAAGGATTAATATGTAAAATATAACAACACCTGCAGCAGCGGTGCCCATAACTGCAATAGTGGTGCCCAATCATAATGCAGTAGCGGTGCCCGTCGAAGGATTAATATATAAAATTTAACAACACCTGCAGTAGTGGTGCCCATAATGCAATAGCGGTGCCCATCTAATGATTAATATGTAAAATATAATAACACCTGCAGTAGCGGTGCCCATCTAAGGATTAATATATAAAATATAACAGTAGCGGTGACCATCTAAGGGGTAATGTATAAGATATAACAACACCTGCAGTAGTGGTGCCCATCTAAGGAGTAATGTATAAGATATAACAACACCTGCAGTTAGCCGTGCCCATCTAAGGATTAATGTATAAGATATAACAACACCTGCAGTAGTGGTGCTCATATTCTTTTTATTTTTTGTTAAACATTTCTTTATATGGTATATATTTTTATTATGTTTAAACTGTACCACTTTGAAAATCAATGAAATAATGCTGAAAGTGCCTAGAGTATAAAGAATAAATAAATAAATAAATAATAAATAAATAAATAAATTTAAGGATTAATATATAAAATATAACAACACCTGCAGTAGTGGTGCCCGTAATATGCAGTAGCGGTCCCCAGGATTAATCAGGAGCGTCGGAAGCAATTTTTATTGGTCCGGCCAAATGCGACGATCCCACCCCACCCCCTCACCTTGCCCATGGCGGAGGAGTGGGGTTGGTGGTCCCGATGGAAAACCCATTTTTAATAAACTATGTCCTTACATACATCGTATTCTTGCCGGTATTACGCAAGAAAACTTTACATTTACAGAGAAGATTTCTACCGACCTATGTAAGGGGCCCAGACAAACTTTTAGAGGTTTAACAAATCACGCAGAAAAATATATTTTCAAGGTTTCTTTATTGAAGTTTTGCAGTCTCTCCGGAGACTTCCATATCACTGACAAATGTAATTTAAACGGATCATTTTTAGCGTCGCAGGTTAAAATATGGCCTGTAATTAGACCTACACGATTGATGCAATACAATATTAAAACAATGTCTGTTTATATATACACGAGTTGCCCAATTTTATGTGTTGTATTCAATGAAATAAACTATATTTTCGGATTCCACGGTATATTATATTATCTTTTACAATCATTATAAAACAGAATATTTTTTTATGCTCTGGATGTGATGTACAGTATCACTAAGAATTTTATCAAGTTGCCTAAAAATATACTATGTTTGTCGTAGTAGTACTGAATTTATTTCTTAGCAGTTTTTTAAATATTTAGTTAATTCTTGCTTTATTACAGATGCAGTCAAATAACGTACCAGATGATGAACTTATATTAAAAACAGCTGTTTTAACATACATTAAAGATTCTTTTTATCCCACGCCGGACATCATCCCGGTATTTCTGAGTCTAGATTTCGGGGCCGGAAGATTATTATTTACGTGGTGAATCAATTCACGATAAATAAGCCTAAGCTACTGATACTTAACTATAGTAAAAATGAAATAATTTCAAATTTGTTCCATATTCAAGTTATGTTTGAAGTATTTTTTTGACGTATTTGATCCGTATAAATGACATATGGAACATTTGGATAGATTTTTTACTAATAAGAATAACACTCCATTATACTGTACTTGTTCAAAGTTGTAATCTGTATTATTTGGTTTGTTTTTGTTGTGAGACTGTACTATTGTGATGCATGGGGTTCTTGACTAATGACCAATTTTATGTCGACCATTGTTTTTCTAAAAAATTTTTAGGGTTGGCTTGCGCTTCATAACCACAAGGGAAAGGCGCAATATAAATACCCAGTACCAGTACTTCATTAATTATATTACATCCATTCAGGCAAAAAAAACCCCCTATAATTGAGACAGCATCAGGGGCGTTGCCAGAGAGGGACCGGGGCCACTCCTCTCCACCCCCCCCCCCCTCCCCCCCCTCTCCACTTCTACATATTATTAATAGACTCTAAAATCGATTAAATAAGCCTTTGAAATCCATAAATTATAATAACACCTGCAGTAGCGGTGCCCATCTACTGTAAGTATTAATGTATAAGATATAATAACACCTGCAGTGGTTGTGCCTATATTCTTTTTATTTTTTGTTAAACAATTCTTTATATTTTATATATTTTTGTTATATTTAAACTGTACCACTTTGAAAATCAGTGTAATAGTACTGAAAGTGCCTACAGTATAAAGAAAGAATAAATAAATAAATAATAAATAAATAAATTTATGGATTAATATATAAAATAAAACAACACATGCAGTAGTGGTGCCCATAATGCAGTAGCGGTGCCCATCTTAAGATTAATGTATAAAATATAACACCTGCAATAGCGGTGCCCATAATGCAATAGCGGTGCCCATCTAAGGATTAATATATAAAGCATAATAACACCTGCAATAGCGGTGCCCATCTACTGCAAGTATTAATGTATAAGATATAACAACACCTGCAGTAGTTGTGCCTATATTCTTTTTATTTTTTGTTAAACAATTCTTTATATTTTATATATTTTTGTTATGTTTAAACTGTACCACTGTGAACATCAGTGTAATAGTACTGAAAGTGCCTACAGTATAAAGGAAGAATAAATAATAAATAAATAAATTTAAGGATTAATATATAAAATATAACAACACCTGCAGTAGCGGTGCCCATCTGCTGTAAGTATTAATGTATAAGATATAACAACACCTGCAGTAGTGGTACCTATATTCTTTTTATTTTTTGTTAAACAATTCTTTATATTTTATATATTTTTGTTATGTTTAAACTGTACCACTGTGGAAATCAGTGTAATAGTACTGAAAGTGCCTACAATATAGAGAAAGAATAAATTAATAAATAATAAATAAATAAATGTAAGGATTATTATATAAAATATAACAACACCTGCAATAGCTGTGCCCATCTAAAGGATTAATGTATAAAATATAATAACACCTGCATTAGCGGTGCTCATCTAAGGATTAATATATAAAATATAACAACACCTGCAGTAGTGGTGCCCATAATGCAGTAGCGGTGCCAATCTAAGGAGTAATATATAAAATATAACACCTGCAGATTTCTTCTGTCATTATCATCGGTTCATTTTTTTATAAATATTCTGAAAATGTTGATAAAGATATTACTACCCATCATTAAAAACGGAATTATTCTACTTTATTAATAACATCGAACTAGCTTATACATTGCTTTTTTACTTCAACTTTAGTATAGGCCTAATTATATCTCAACGACTCTTCGGATAATAATAATTATGTTTGGAGTAAATTTCACAACTCGCATTGAATATATGAAAACCAGAGCTCCTAATAATTTTCGACCTCAATTTCCTTCGCTTAATATTGATGAGGTTATTATCAACCCTGCTTTTTCCGTCCGAAGTTCAGGTATTATTCTTGACCAATCTCTCACTTTTGTTCCTCATGTCTCCTCTGTAAGTAAATCCTCGTTTTTATCATTTATTCGTAACATCTGAAGAATTCGTAAGTACCTTAGTTCCAAGTCCACTGAAACTTTAGTTCAAGCTTTTATTTCCACTAAGTTAGATTATTGTAATTCATTGCTTGTCGGTTTGCCTGATTTTGTTACTCATCGTTTACAGAAAGTACACAATTCAGCTGCCAGGATATGTTCATTTACTCCACGTAAACAACACACCTACCTACTTGCACGCACCTCTAAATTCACTAATAATTCTTCTCTCCACCTCTTGTACAATTCGTTGTTTCTATCTAGACTCGACTACTGCTGCTCTGTCTGGGGTTCCAAACCCACTACTACCGTTAAACTTCAAAAAATTCAAAATAAAGCTATTCGCATCCTACTTAATCTTCCTCCTACTACTCATTTAACTTCTTTCCACTTCTCTTGTGCTAAGACCCTTCCTTTCCATGACAGATATCGATATCAACATGGCTGTTTAACTTTTAAAGCTCTACACAATCTTGCTCCCCAAACAATTTGTCAGTGTCTCACAAAAATAACTGCAAATGGCCGCATGAACACTCGGCAGATCACTAAAGGGGACTTACATATCCCCAGACCCCACTTTAAACTTTTCAAACTTTCATTTAGCTTTAATGCCCCCTCTTTCTTTAACTCTCTTCCCTTAGATATCCGCAATGCTTCTACTTACTCCTCCTTTAAATCGTCCCTCAAAAGTTACCTCCTTCTTTCTCTCCTGTAATTCTGTTTCTTTGGCCTTTTGCACTGAGAA